>NC_141398.1:43473843-43611343 GCF_034619465.1 Leptosomus discolor | reverse complement strand
TGTGTGCGGGCTGTGAAGGGCTGGGTAATGCTGAAATCTCTCCAAAATCTAGTGCAGGTGTCTCCTGCAAGAGACATCCAGCGAACTGGGAGTATGGCCATGCACGTGAGGCTTTCAGCTTTAGCTCAGACTCCTTGGGATGGGCTGGGACTACGGCATTGCCCATCTCTTGTCGATTCAGTGGGCTGAGTGCTGGAATGGAGTAAAAGCTTTGTACAAATTTAAAGTATTTATTTTACATTGCAATCAGTGTGCTTGCTTTAAGGGATTGAACATCATCTTTCCAGCTATTATATCTGGAAACCCTTTCTTAACAACAGGCTCTAGTATCTGTGGTAATTCAAGAGTTCTTGCTCTGATGAATTTATTGTGATTATTTGTTTGGAGAAATAGTCAGTCTACAGCTATTTATCTTTGCACCTTTGCCTGATTGCAGTCTGTCCTAGGTGAGGTTAAAAACAATCTAGTGCTGTCCAGGTGAGAAAAATTAAGTTTTTAACCTTCTCTTTTCTCTGGAGATCTGGGTTAGGCTGAGGTGGTGCAGAGGGTTGCAGGCACACTGCGTGGAGGGCTGTGTTTATATATTTTTTTTCTGTTTGGAAGGGTCTGTAACAAGGTCACTTTATTTTCCCCATTTTGAAATGTGTTTCCTATTGCTCAGGGTGATGCAGTGACTGCCTAAAAAGACAAAGGAATAATAATTGCTACGAAAAACCTTGTATTTTTGTGATGCTCTGTTGGCTGTCCCTTACCAAAGGTCCCCATTTCTTTCAAGATGAGCTGATTATCTCCCTGACCTCCCAGCACAGATGTCAGGAAGAGCTGCTCTCTGCCAATCCTCTGTTTCCACCTAGTCCCACCCTTTGGCCAATCCCAAGCCCACCTTGGTATTTAAGCACCTGCCCAGGCTAGCCTGATGTATGGCTCTGCCTGGGTGTGTGTTGGTGTGGGGCTCTGCTCCTGTGTGTTGCCTGGCCTGGTGACGTGACAAAGGCTGTGGAGCTTCTGTTGGTAGAACAGCCTGTCCTGGTGGAAGGGGCTGTTGCTGTGTGCAGCAGCCTGTGCCCTGGGAAGGTTGCTGTTGGGCCTGGGCTGGGTCAGGCCACAGCTGGGGGAAGGCCATCATGCAGGGATAGAGCAGGTGCCTGTCACAGCAACGCCAGTAGGTGCCTTTGCCTCATCAGATGTGCCAGGTACAGAGCTGTGCTTAATGCTATCTTTCTGGTGATACTGAACTTGCTGAACCTGTAAGTGATTAATCCCTTAACAGGACACCATTACAACGGGCCCTTGCTCTGGCCAGCTCTGTGGCAGTGAGCAGGGGCTGGTGGTTGGGCAGCCCTGAAGCAGAGGGCTGTGTGGAACATCACTTGGACTTTCGTTTGTGTTACTAGCAGGGTCAGGTTGCCCTAGCATGGCCAACTGGATCTTATGCTGGTGGTGGATCATTGGCCTGGGATGCAGAAACTTTAGTTGTCTGCCTCTTTAACAGTGTTGGGAGCAGGTGCCATCTCCTACCTGCTGTGGACTCTCAGATCTTCCCTTTCCACGCTCTGTGTCAAGTATCTTCTAGGTCTTGTTCACATGGAGGTTTTGGTGAGTTAGTATCAGCAAGTTTGGCTGATGCTATCTTTGCACATGTGTAGGAAGGGGTTATGCGTGTCACACAAATAGAGAATACAGGTGAAACAGTATCATTCTCACTCTTTCTCTCAAGATTAGGGAAATCAAAATAATGGTAGATTTCATGATGGCGAGAGGAGAAGGAAGTCAAGTGGTTCTGGGTTGTCAATCCAAAAGTCTGTGTTGAATAGTGAAGGCTAATACAGTATGTCCCCGGTAATGCGGTCATCTTATCTCTAACAAGGTGTTTGCTACAACAGAGCTGGTTACTTCCTTAGCTGAGGGAGGGAAAGGCAGGGAACTGCAGGTGAGCTGTGGAGATCAAAATCACCCCCATCAGCTCCACTCAAGTGCTCAGGAATGAGCCTGGAGACAGCAAGTGACAGAAATACTGATGTGCAGACGTCTGCATGATTCCAGGCTGTTTAGGAGGAGTACAGGCTTTCCAGTGGAAAATCGTGGTGGGTAAATCCCCAACTCTCCAAACCAAGGTGGAGTCCATAATTACTAGATATGTACAGCCTTGAGTGAATACTAGTAGAATACAGAGGGGAAACATGAAGAAAATAGGTTTTGAAGCAAAATTAGCAAATTTTTATATTTTCATTGTGTGAAATAAGTCCAGAATTCTAACAATATATGTATGATGCTTTCTATGAAATCCCATTTTAATCAGTGATGACAGTTTGACATTTTTCCAGCTGCTTAGAAGCACTAGACAGTCAAGTATCTCAGTAGGGCATGGGTTGGCATGCTGGGATGTATGTAAGCTTTAACTTTCCTCCCACTCACCGACTTATGATGGTATTCGAAGAACAGGGGGGAAAAAAGCTTTCTGCAGGTTTCACACTAGCTTATGCCATCTGTGTTTTTAGCCTTGTCTTGTAAAAGTAAAATCTTCACTTTGAAAGTGTATCCAGATGCTGCCAGCTAATATTATCATTCTCAGTAACAAGTGAGGATTTTATTTATAAAATGTCCTGGCCTTTGCTGAACAATTCATGGTTCTCCACACTTGAGGGACATATAAATAGCAATTAAAACACAGTTTAGAGTAATGCTTAGGCTCTTAAAGAAAGTGACATCAATTTAAAGGAAAGGATAATGTGCTGGGCTGGGCATCAATCAAAAAGAAGAAAAAAATGTTGTCTAAAGCAGCATTTAAATGATGGGATAAAGCATCTGAGAGAATAGGCTCCACAACATGGGGGCTGGCAGAAAAAAGTTGCCTGGATGAGGATACTGTGCTTGATGAGACCACCCATCTCATATATGCCTGCTCCAAAGCCTGCTAAAGGCCATTTGACTTCAAGAGAGTACTGTGTCATAAATGTAGCCTTATAGACTGTTTCTTTTGAAGAGGGGTCTCAGTAGGAGAGGGAACAGACACAGTCTGGGGTAAAAGGGAGATAATTTCTTACTTATTTATCATCTGCTACTGCATCCTAGTCAGATCTCTTATCCTAACCTATCTACCTTAGGTACGTCCACAGCTTTGATCACTATCGTCACTCTTTGGTCATCACCTCTTCTTCCTCATTGTATTTATTTTCTCAGTGTTCTTCTGAAGTAGGAAAACACTGAAAATCCCTTTTTATAAATGGAAATATGACTTAAAATGTGCCCACAGTCCCACTGTTCAAAGCCTTGCAGTGTACAGTATTTCCATATACCTCCTGAAGTCTGTAAGTCCCAGGTCTTCACCTTTGCTGTGAACTTTTATGTCACGTGCCTGGTTATTTCTGTTGCGCTCTGCCCAGTCCTTCTGCCTTACTGGTCCTGTCATCTCTTGTTGCCTGTTTTTGTTTCCTCCCTTCTGATTCATAGTGGAGTGAAGACCAATCCACTCTCCAGTGCACAGATTTTTCGTTTAGATTGCAGTTTCTGTGGAGCAAGACACAAAGTCTTAGCTCATAGTCCACTGTGTGTATACACATACAGCATCTTGTTAGCTGTGTAAACAATGAGAGCAACTTAGATTCAAATTATCAATATTGTAGCAGCACAAGGATAGGCACATAAAATCAATACTATGGACCCAACCTGCATACATAGTTACTGCAATTACGCATGAAAATAATCATTTTGTGGATTGGTAGGGACATTTAGCTTGACATGCACTTGCACAGCTACTTAATGTTCACGTAGTTTTAAGCACGAATGCCTTGTACAGTCTATATGGCACTGGGGCTGCTGAAACTAGCCTCTCAATCAAAAGCTGTTGGTTTATTTTTAGTTACAGAATTGTGTTGCTGGATTGTTTGGGGAATTCATAAGTGTTGACTGAAGAGTTTTAAAAACTCATTTCTCCACATCTGAGTCTTGTATCTTCCAGCTTCAGATAGGCAGTTGGATATATTAATGTTAGCACTATATTTTTATGAAGAGCAGGCATTAAATTGAGGAAACAGATAAAAATAAGTGCAGAATTTGCACCTGCAGATAAAAAGCCTGTTTGAGAAACCAGTACTATGTTTGTTGTCTTTGTTTATTTCTGTACTGGGTGTATTTTTTAAACTAGTTTTATGTAGCAGAATGCATGAAAAAACAGAGACATTTAGATTAAGGAGATAGAGATCTAATCAAACTGTAGGTGACTTATTTACAAATGTTTTCTCAGCCACACTGCTTTTCTTTAATTTCTACAGGATATCCTTTTCCTTCAAACTCTCCAGAAATTACAAGCCGGGCTGCTTTTTTCGGGGGCTATATGTTAGGAGGCTGACAAGATGAATTAGTCAAATAATTGCTGCTGAACTTGTACTGTACCTGCTATTTAAGGTGTTTAGTTGGGGTAAATTGTTCTCTGTTAAGGCACAATCATTCTTCCTCAAAAATGTATAATTTTTGATACATTTTCATCTCTGTTCAGACTGCTTATCTTACCTTTCCTAATATCTTGTGATATTTTGTGCAGTGTAAGACAGTTTTATGCTGAAAAATCCATCTTCCCTGCCCCCCCCCCCCCCATCAGAATACAGATGTTCATGGCACATGGAAAAGAATAGTTCAAATCCTTTATTTGAAAATATTGATTCTGGTGATAAGTATCAAAGATTTAGTTACTTTGACTTTAGATAAACCACTAACCACGTTCCCATCTTGTAAATCCAGCCGCTAATGAAAATATGCACAAGTGAACTCGAACAGAAACTTTGGTGCATGTCTGCCTGGGTTTTTCCAGTGAGGCTGCAGCAGCGCTAGTACTCGGAGAATCCCCAGGGCTCCGAAGACGATTAATGATAACAAAGCTTTCCCTATTGTGTTAGTGGATAGGAAGGAAGGAAGAGTACTCTAAAAAGAGAGTGCATAGAATTTCTGAGTATTGAAGTTCAGGAGTAGAGGTTAACCCTTTAAAACAGCTACAAAATTTCTTCCAGTTATGCAAGTAAGATGAAATCTACTTTCTTCATCTTCATAAAATCTGCCTACTGGCTGCATTAGCAGATTTCTACACCAAGTACGTGCAGAGGGAAACCAATGCACTGAGATGTGGCAACGCTTTCAGATGAGTTGGGCTGCTTGCAATATAACAAATGGTTAGGCACACCCACAATCCACTTAGGTTTAGCTTTTTGAAATGTGTTAGAGATTTCTGCTAATGGGTTTTCCCTGTGGGCAGCATTACCAACCTGATTATACAGGTTTTAAGAAACTCTCTTAGGAAGATTCTTTTTCATCATAAGTTTTGACATTGACCTACTAAACTGGGTAATTTAGCATTTTATTTTCTAAGAATGAAAAAGAAAATTGAATATTTCATGACAAGAGAGGGATTATAGTAACGCTGTTCTTTATAGGAAACCTATCATGTCCGGGGGCCAGATCATGCTTATGGGATCTGTGCATCTACATGAAGATCTCAAAGACTGCTTTCAGAACAGCAATGGGAGTGTTTTGGTTATGACACCCACCCCGATCACTTGTTGTGGAAGCTTCTACCATATATGCTTGTGAATATAGCTTGGAGATGGAGCTGAGGTGATTAACATGCACCTTCCTACCAGAAAAGTTTCAATGAAAAGGTGATACATTTGCAAACCATATTGATTTTTGTAGGGACCTTCTATGTCAATGAAAGCAAGGAGATTGCCACAGCCAATCAGAGCCATCTTTGCCACAATCTAGGGCCTCTGAAAGGAGAGCTTTGGCCTCCACAAGTCCCGAAAGTTCCTCCAGGATTAGGAGCAGCTTTGGAACAGAGGTGGAGAGCAAACCTTTGCCTTCTATCCCTGTGACACATTACAAGGGAATCTTAGTGAAGAAATTTTGGTGGAGATTGCACAAAAAGCCCACTCCTAAAGCTAACTGTCAGGACATGGCAATTTAGCCCTAGTGATTTAATTGCTATGTTCCTTTAATAGCAATTGTTCTTTTCCATTAAGGGGTATCAATGTAACCTGATTGTTAGTTGGCTGAAAAAAAGGAATGCTTCGTTTCACTAAGACATGTTACCTGATATACTGGAGCTGAGATTCCATTAAAAATATACTGGGAATTTTTAAACTGGTTTTAAAAAAGATAATTTTTGTCAAAATATATCCTTTTTAAAAAAAATTCAAATGCTGTAGTACTGGGCCAGCTCTCCTGTTAATATGCTGCAGTTTAA
This sequence comes from Leptosomus discolor, assembly GCF_034619465.1. Classification (NCBI taxonomy): domain Eukaryota; kingdom Metazoa; phylum Chordata; class Aves; order Leptosomiformes; family Leptosomidae; genus Leptosomus; species Leptosomus discolor. The sequence goes on along the minus strand of NC_141398.1, from coordinate 43,605,111 downwards.
ATAGTTCATTTGCCCACTCCAACCCCCCAGTTTTATATATCTGGCCACAATTCTTGTTGTCGGTCTGTGCAAAAGTATCTTACAAAAATGTTGTTTAGTATCTGCTTTGAGCTTTAGAGTGAAATATTCGAAGTTGTGCTTGCAAGGAGTCAGTTTTGTAGTCATTGTTTTACAACACTTAATAATTTACTATTAATCTGCTACTATTGTTTGGCATGGAGTTAGAAGAGTATTACTAGCCCTCTAGCTGATCCCAGAGAAAAGTAATGGCTTGTTCGGATTGTGATATTTGATAGTTTCCTTCCTCTCAATCTCTTAATCTTTCTATGTTCTTCTCCTTTCTCTACTTGAATTTACACTCTGGAGTGTCCAGAGTTGGAGGATGTCCAAGCACAGCAGCACACTGCGAGGCTGTGTGATGATTCAGTGGTCAGACGGTGAAGGGGGGGAAGCCTCTCCAAAGAATGTCCAGGAAAAAAAAAAATAACATAGTATTCACTTTGAGTGTGTATGTTCACGTATGACCATACTTGTCTGACTGTGTTTTTGATGCATGTGTGGAAAATGCAATGTACATGGCAGAGGTATAACATCTTGCTCTTCAGTCATTTTCTAAAAATAGCCCGGAAAAAAAAAAAAAGTAGCATTTCTGTGATGCCTGTTATAATGTCTCAGAGCCCTTCTCTAATGTGACTTTAGTCTCAAAGTAGGATTCAAGCAGGGGTGTTTTGTTCTATTTTTGGGGTTCACATTAGCACTAGTTACCAGAGTTGCTGCTGATAACTGAATCCCACATGTGGCCAGGTCCTTCTATTTGCAGCATTCTCCGCCTCAAATGTAGGGTTAAGATTTCTTCCTGTGCTCTGACCCCGTTATGGTAGGTAAACAGGCTGGAGCAGCATAAAAGGGCTGGAAGCCCCGTTTCTGGCTGGGGGAGAATTCCCCCGGCACAGGCGCTGCAGAAGACAGCAATAAGGCACCGCACAGACTCTTCCCCAGATGTCTGGTACCTTTGGTATGCAAATAGGGGGGACCCTGATAGGCGGCCAGCACGGCGCCTTTCAAGTCCTCCTTTAGTTCCCGCTGTGTGTCTTTCCCCTCTTACTGCGGAGAGAAGAACACTGTAGTTTTATTATGTTTAAATTACACTATCTTTTATATTAGGACAGATCAAATACTAACACCCAAACCATTTTCAGTTCACATAGCTATATAAGCAACTGTCTCATAATTGAAGTATTTAATTAAAATGTACATATGCCCTCAACAAAAGCAAAATTGTTCTGTAGCATTGCTGTTAGCATGAAGTTTATACAAGACAACATTCAGAGATTTCTTGGTCACTTAGTATATAAAAGCAGTTCCAATCCCACCTTTAAAAAAACCCATAAAATTCTTCACGTAAATAAATATTGCACTTGCATAATTTATAAACTACTTTGGTTAAAAATGTTAACTTGCCAAGAAGTCTGACTGCAACTGGTCTGGTTCTCCTTTTTTATATACATATTAAAAAAAAAAAAAAAAAAAAAAAAAAAAAAGTAGAGAATGTTGAAACAGCTGAGGTTGGTTTGGTTGAGGGTTAACGTTTGGGTAGGAAGCCTCCAAGGAAAACTGAAGTGCTGAGTGAACACCACTCTGTGGTAATTAATGAGTGGTATTTTTTGCTTGGAGTCAGTTTCTGAATCAATGTAATAGCTAGTGATGGGAATGGGGAGGGACACCGGATGGAGAAGATGGTAACTTTCTCAGTGAGACTAATGGTGAGATTGCGGCCATATCATTAGAGGTATGTAGGTGCTTCTAGCAGAAGAAGGAACGAGTTTTGTAGTGCTGGCCAGAGTTTAAGCAATTAGTTTAAATTACAGCTACTTATTTTCCCCTGTTTTTTCTTCATATTCTCAACTCGTGTATGGTATTGTGGTTCAATATTAAATGGTTGCTGTCTTCTATACTTGAGATACCTGAATTCAATGGTTGGTAAAATGTTGCCTGTTCATATAGTTCTGTCCGTAAAGTCTGCAGAGCACTTTAGGATCTTTGAATAAATATTGGTCATTATATTACACTTTCAAAAGTACTTTTCTGCACACAAATAGACTACTTTTCTTCAAAGAGCTGTGAAATAGTATACATCCTAACTATTGGTATATATCCTAAAAAGACTTGTCAGCATGTAAGTAAGAGATCAGAAGTAAGACTTTGTCTTACTCAGTCCTTTGGCTTCAACTACAAACACATATATGATATCAGACCTGATATAACAGTTGTAGGAAACAGTAAAGCTGTTGGAGTTCCACTTCTCTTCTTACACAGCAATTACTTGAACATGTTTAAGGTCTGATAAAGTGTGGATCTCATCGTAGGGCTGTTTCTTTCACTTAACTCAACTTGGAAGAGATAAGTATTTTATGCCATAATATATCTGTGATGTGAAAAACATGGTGGTCTCAGTCAAGATTCTGTGAATATTATAGTGGATGATTCTTTGGTTTCCAGTGTGGGAAGCTTGTGGCCATAGAGGATGAGGCTCCTTTCCATCCCTTTGAAAGGTATTACTGTGAACAAAGGCTCAGAATAAAATGTAATTGGGTGAGTTTCAGTCTTCAATGTTGATGCTTTTTCTGCTATTTGGATGGTTTAATTTTCTTGCTGCTTCAAGAACAACTTGTTCTTTAAATAATAAATGAGTGGAATCAGTTCTCAAGATAGAAATGTAGTTTCCTTTTTTAAAAAAGGAGTGCCGTATAGCTGTGGCAGTCACCAAATTTCATAATGTGTAACTGAATATGACACTTTTTTTTCAGAATGGCTTTTGAAATGGTGTGATATTGTAATCAGTCAGCACATTAACTAGTGAAAGAACTATGAATGTCTGTCTTTGTCCCTTCCCAGGCAAAGCCAGTCAACTAAAGGCTCGACATTCTTTGCACAGAAGAGTTTGGTTTTTGACAGGAAATAATGCTTTTTTCTCTAAATATAAATTTTAACAAAATTTTATTCAAAATGTTAGGATTTTTTCTGAAAATCCAGACATCAAATCATAATCTTTTATAAAATATGAGTGTTTACAAATAACTGTGCAGTGAGAAAATGCACCAAAATACAGGTGTTTTCTTTTGAACCTTGCTTTCCCAGACATTTTCTCATGATTATGCTTCTAATCAGGGAAGATGCAGGCCAGTCTAGTGTGGCAGTTTGAAGGCTGCCTCTGTGGCCTTTCAAGAACTTTAGACAGTGGCCTCATAATGAAGTTAGCCAGCTCCCTCAGCACCTTGGAACACAACTGAGCTGGTCCCATGGATCTGAATAAGTCTTCCTGGGAGACCACTCACTTGATTCTACCTAGAAAGCCCTTGATACTGTGTGGTGGTGTTTTTGATGGAGCCCCTACTTTAGCAAAATACCAATAGTCTGAGTTAAACATGGCCATGGTTTGAAACCAAAATGAGGGAAGAGAAATTATTATTTTAAATGGAATTAGCTAATTTAAGAATATACAGCATGTGTCAGGTTTTGTTTATAGACAATGTGGTCCCACTGAGAGAACTCCTGGTTCTCTGAACAGAGCACAGAAGACCTGTGGATATCAGTGAGGTCAGGTTTTCTCCAGAATGTTCTCTTTATGGCTATGACAGCTTCTCACCATCTTTAGTGTTATGTCCTTATTGCTGTTCATTGGAACGTTGTATTTACTCTTGTTTTTTTGGAGGTAGGCTGAGGTTATATTATGGTATACTAGACATAGGTCTGGCAGAGTGCTCAAACTGATGCTTCGCTTCTAGGTCTGTTGAGGCGTTCGATGAGAATCAGTGGCTTTTAGGGAATATGTCACATGCTTAAAACTAAGCATAAGTGAAGCAGTGGGTTAGCTAAGGCTGTAGATCAGATTTTGTGTATTGTGGCTGTGGACTGTTCTTTCCATCTATTAAAGTGATATCCTGTTTTCCCAAGAATATCATATTTAGAAGAAAGCTAGTCAAGAATTCCTCTAAGTAAAAGACCTTTTTTTCTGTACTTCACATAATAGCAGTTCAGTGAGATAAAAATAGTACTGAAAACAAATTAAAATTACAAATGAGAGGATATTGGAGTGTGGTCATCTTAAAAGTTGGTATTGGCCTTTTTTCTGAGAGATTATTTTATTTTATTGATTTTTTTTTTTCTTAGTGTTGCCAAGGTTTCTCACTGTTTTGTTGTTGCTTTCTCATAAAACTCTCTGCAATTCTTAAGGGAAACGTTCTCATTAAGGTCACAGTGGTAAAAGAAATCTTTATGGCAAGGTTAGGAAGTATTTCTAATGATTTAAAGGTATTTTTTTGAGGTAATTTATCCTTACAGTAGTCATTTAAAACTAAAATAAAACTCAGAGTAATAAGACCCATTCTTTTCTACCAAACCATGCAGAGTCCTGGACTTCAACAGGGAATGATACATGAAACCACTGAAAATACTGTAGAAGAACAGTAAAACCAACTTTCTGAATGGAGTGGGAAGGAGTTTTAAAGTCTTGTCTAAACGTAAGTTTTACAAATTTTAACTTTGCTGATAATTAATCTAATACAAATATGCTGATATTTCCCATATATGGGAGCAGAAAAATGCTTGCTCACACGGAGGAGAAACTGTCAAATAGCTTTGCTGTTCACTCTGCTCCCCCATGCAGACACTTAGGCTACATTTAGACTAGGAAATTAAACAATGCTGGGGAGCATTCCTGAGCCATAGGCATGTGGAAAGCCATGCTGGGTTCTAGGTAGGCTTTTGACCACCACCAGCCACCCTGTGCTGAAGCCCTATGCCCGTGGCCAGGAGCTCAAGCAGGCTGGGAGTTTGCAAGCAGGGAGTTTGCTCTGGCAGTGCAGAGGCATGAGCTCTTTGGGGCCATCCAGCCTTGGTGCCCTGGAATATTCTCTAGCACCTTCAATTTGTTTTACTGGTAAAGCAATATGAGTGCATTTGTGCGAAGTAGTTTGTTCTGTTTTGCATGAGTAAGCTACCTCACCTTATATGAACATGCGGTAATTAGCACGGAGTTAATAGTATACCTGAATACTGCAGCTTATTATACAGTCATATTATCATATAGGCCAGCCCTATGTTGTACAAAAGTAGGGCATGTTTATGTTGCTGTTACTGTATCAACAGTACAGCTTGTACTATGGTGGGTTACAAATACCTTTACTATAACAAATATAATTAGATGAGCATGCAAATGTGTGAAGCTGGCCTTAGCTGTAATAAGCTGTGAAGAGGACAGTAGACTATACCAGTGAGGACAACAAAATGGATTTGACTGTCTAAAAGTCCAGCAGCTCTGCAGGGATCCAGTATTATATTAGTTGGTTTTTTTTTAAGTATTCAAAGCGTATCTAAGTACGTTATTTAAGGATGCTTTTCTTTCCTGGACAAAATAATTTGTATTCACAGAGCAACTTTGCCATAGGAGACTAAACTTCAGGAAACCACAGATCTTTTCACAATATGTGCTATACATTAAGGTGCCAGTCAGAACTTTTTAGCTGGCTTTCTCCTGGTTCCAATCAACCGAATGACACCAAAATTCTCTTTATGTTACTTCCTTGCTTAATGCACTGGTCAGGTGGCCAAAGATGTAGAGACGAGATGCCATCCCTGCATAGGTCTCCAGACCCTTTAAAGCCATCAAGAAGCATTTCGTGTATTGCTCTAAATGTGCTCTACAAACCACAGCTTGGGCCTGTCACCTAAAGGCTCAGAGCCTGTATGTTTAAGACTTAATAGTGAGATTCTTGAAAGATTTATAGAGTTAGAAAACAAATAAGTGGTGTGTAGATATGTGTGTGTGTAGACACAAGGATGTAGGTATGGGCTTTCAAAAATCTGTAGGTCAATCTAAAGCCAAGTACTCATTTTATAAGCAGTTATAAAGGAGGGACAGAACAGCAAAAGTACACAGTCCCCTTCACCTGGGGTTCTCAGGTCACTTTGCAAACGTGACTGATCATAGTTCTTCACATACGTGTAAAGTTGGCGTGAGAGGTGTGATTCTGTTTAACAGATCAGGTGATTCTCCCAAGACATTGGGTTCAACAGTGCTGAAGCTAGAGCTACGGCACAGTAACCGTAAAGCCATTGTGCTTCCTGCCACATACTACACTCAAGAAGCAGCATGCTTCTCCAATGCAAACCTGCTTGTGGCTGAACAGGCTTTTTAGAAGCTTTCTAAGAAAGAATGAAAAAAAAATCAGAAAGTGAAGCTGCTCTAAAATCACTGTGAAGTAGATTTATCTTGAGCAAGCTGTACAGATACTGACTGCAGGTTTTTTGAAGCTGTGTGTTAAAAAATTACAACAAAATACTGTTCACAATTTCTGAATATGTTTTCAATGTTTACAGCATTTACTGTTGACATAACATTGTGAATGTATCTTGGTATATGCTGGGGTTTACAAGTCACCAGTGTTGATTCTGTGTGTGTTGGAGCAGAATTCATATACACATAAACGTAACAAAGTATTCTCTATACATGTTGTTATTGTATAAATGAGATTTAGTTGTTATTGTATAAATGAGGTTTAGTATTTTGCTAATTTAAGTCAAGGTCAACATTATTAGAGGATGGTAAAAGTGAATTTGACTTGAAGACAGCATGACATCACTGCAAGATTATTAAAAAAAAAAAAAGACTTTGTGACTATCATTTTGAACTTTCTTTTCTAAGAAGCAGGGCTATTCATGTTTTAAGCTTCCATCTTCTCACTTCTTTAGGGCAAGGTGCAAGGTTTAAGTAATATACACAGATTCATTACCCTAATATGATGGCAGAGCTATAAAACCCCCATAAATCTCTTTTCTCTTTGAGGATACTATCATATAAAAACCAACATGATTCTGGGCCAGAGTGGAAGAAGAAGAAAGTGAAGATCTACAATACCTTTGACTTTTGAATTCTTCTGAGATTTTTTTTTAAGTTCTATAAAGCTTTTGCAAATGAAACATAATTTCTTGACTTTAGGGGTCTTTCTTACCTTAAATGTAGTCACAAGTGTTTCTATTTAACAGCCATTGTGGGAATCCATATTTATCCCTCAGTATTGATGGCATATACTTATACTTTTTTTAGTAATTGCTGCAGAGCCTGCTTGGGATCTGAAAATTGGCTGGCAAGCTTTCAGTTTCTTGTGTTTTGACCAGCAATAAAGACTTTATAATCTGAAGTTAGCTGGCAGTTCTGTTGATGACACACAAAGTGGACTATCATAGGTTTTACTCCTGCACAGCTCAGTGGTTCTGCAGTACCAGCTCTTCTTGCCTTTGTGCAGGGGTGACTGCAAGACACATGCACTAGCAGAGCTTTGGTACCAGGGTGTTTTTTCCCTAAGAGACAGGCAGAGCTGTACAGTTGGATTTTGTTGAGACTTGAAGTTTCTAATCCAAGGTCTGCTGGCAACAACAACAGAGTTTCCATTTAGTCTGATGGTGTTCAGATCAGATGTTGGTGATACAACTCATTGTCTTAGTCAGTGTCAGTCTCATGATGGTGATGCTTCGTCTTCTTCCCCCAGTCCTTCCAGAATGGGGCTGGGTGAGCAGGGTGATGTGTAGGAACAATGGCACTTGTATTTAGTGAGACATATGAAACCACAGCAGGAGTTGAATCCTTGGAAGTTCAGCAACTGCAGGTGCAATAGCAGATCAGCATTTTACCAGGTTGGATGGAACCCTGGCTAAAAAGTAGACAAACTCTGTAAGCATGTCAAGTTTGGGCTGCTTTCTACAACCTTCTGGTTAGTTTCTGCCATTGTCTGACATGTTACCTAGCAGTGAACATAGTGACTGACAGTTCTGTGAAGCATCTTTGTAGTACAGCTCTTCCTCTGTAGCAATGTTATGGTGCTGCTGATTGTCTGAATTTACGCTTGCTATTTAGAATTGTAAACAACCAATTGTTTGGCCGGTAACTGCCAAGTTCCCCTACCCCAGAATGGATTCTGGCTTTTCTTTGGGTCTGGAGACCTCTAATACAGATGCTTTTCTCTCAACAGTTACAATATTGCTTGGAATTTGAATTTAGAACTACATCTGGAGCAAGCGGCTTTCTTGGTAAGGATTTATTCAGTCTGTCAATGTACATGCTGGAAAACTGTGTCTAGAACAGTTACTTGTCAAGAAGCATGACCAAAAGTGACTCTTGGTGTGCTTTTTGGTTAAAATACAGAACGACTGTCTGAGCATTTGCTTTTACCTCAGAAGACCCAGGGAACAGCTTTTCAGGCAGTACATGCTGTGTGCTAGCCAAATATGCCACAGCTGGGCCTGAGAACTATTGTTTGGTGACAAGCTGGTGGCTGGCTTAAAAAAAACAGTTATCTTCCTCTAGACTTCTTTAAGCAGAGTGGCTTGATCATGCACCACGGGAAGCAGAATAAAAACAGCTCTCTAGTGTCAACAGAGCACTCAGTTGTGGATGGGGTAAGTTAAAACCTTTTCTGAGACTATTACATAGACTAATTATAGTTGTGCTTTTGGTAGCTCACTGATCTTATTCTTTGGCTGTAATCTGAGGGGCATCAGAGTCATTAAAACGCATTAGTACCCTGCTAATAGTGAAGAATTGCACTCCAATAAAAATACAGTGTTGAAACAGAACAATAATTTATCCAGTGTAGTGTCTCACAGGGATTATAGTTGAATATGTTTGTTTTTCATTTTGAGCACACTCACTGAAATTTGCAAATGCAGATTAGCAAATGGTTACAATAAACTGCGAATATCTATGTCATATGCACTTAATCATGGATTGCTATGTGAGCAGAGCTTATGCATGGGCATACATCAAAGCTGATATCTATCTATGTTGTAATGTATTACTTCATATGACCATATCCAATACATGGTACTTATTATTCCACTAGTAACCAAACCACAAACCCTTTCCAATATCCATCTGTGAAGATGCAAATAGCTGCATACTTTGTTTTATCAAGGATCAGGCATTACGGGGTCACTGGTTAAAAGTCTGAAGATCATTAGAGGGATTTTTAAAAAATAAACAAACAGCTGTTGTCATATATCTTGAAGAGTTTCTGCTGTACCGATGCAATTTTTATCTGGTGGTGATGATGTTGTCATGGGAACATATGCACAAGGGAATTAAGTGATGTCAGGAAAAGTGTAAATGATGCAAACATACCTCATTTGAAATGTTAATTACCACCCTTCCCACTACTCCAAAGAACAGTTCAATTTGATTTTATTTCAGATGTAGGGAAAAATATGACACTTTTGTCTAACGATAAGTAGCTTACATTGTTGTACCAAAGTGAGTATGAGTCAGTGAGTTAATCTGCATTGGCAGCATTTGCACTGGGGACCATCTGCAGCCCTGCTTGTCTGAGCATCAGTAATATTCCTCTGTGAATATCTCATCTTGATGGTCAGGGGAGGCAGGCAGCCTCTTTAAAGAGTTCCATAAATGCTTATAATTGCTGCATTAAACTTCAGTTTATTATTTTCTCCAGGTGCAGGTATGCGGATGATATGAAACCCCACTGCATTTACATACAAATTGAAGATTTTTATTAATCAGCCCGGTAACAGGAATCAAACAGCAACACTCCATCAGGTCCTTAAATACATTTGGTGACATTTTTACCATGCATTAGCATGATAGGGCAAGCAGAATATAATGTACCAATGATTGCTTTTCCATTGAAAGCACAAACGGTTTCATTTTTCCTGTCATCTCAAATAAGTGTTAAAGAGGGTTTGGAGGCTATTGTGTACGTTCCGTATGCTAGGGACTTACAAACACTGATGGCCACATTAAATAACCATTAGTGGCTCGGCTTAGATCACTGCAACATCCCTCCTCTTCAGAATTTATTCTTTGATTTAAAGTGAAAGCAATCTGTGACTGCTTTCATAAAGTCCTTCGGCTCCCTCCTTTTTTTTTTTCCTCAAACAAAATGCATTACAACAGTAATTTTATGACTGTTAAGATAACTGCCGTTAACAAGCACTTAATTAAAATGTACAATAAATAGCAGGCTGCAGTCTTATCTCCTCTCATGAGCTCCCAGCAGCCTGAGACTCCAATGCTCAGCCCTGCTGTTCCTCAGCTTGTTTGCAGATTAATTGCTTTTCTGTCTGGCAAAAGCTGCTTCTCCTTCAGCCAGATCGTAAATGACCAGATAGGGACTTTATCAATCAAGCTACTACTTTCTGTGATCACTTCCATTCAACACCTTCTGAATTTTGCATTGAGAGGAACAGAAGTTATAGAGATAGGATTTAACATCTTAGTTTTTGTGTGCTTAGAATTTACGATAGTGCTGTCACCATTTGACACTGTTAATCTTTACATACAATACCCTTGGAGCAAGACCGGTTTTGTTCCTGAGCTGGAACTATCCCTTGTAAGAATTGTGGAGAATACATATGAAACACAGCCAAGATGCTCTCCGTAGTGCAAGGTTACATCTCTTCCATAATCTGTATGCATTTGCTGATGTGTCTCAGCATCACTCTGTAACCTTGGATTCTGACCAGGTTAGCAGTTTACAGTTATATTAATTGAGAACTTGTTTTATTGTGATTACTTACCATTTACATGTGGCAGTTGTCTGGAGGCCTCAGCCATGGATAAGGTCCCTGGTTTGGTAGGTGTTTAATGTGCCTCCAATGAAACCTAATTATGCTCAAAGCAAGTTTTGTAAAATCAGAAGTTAGTTTCCCTATTTAGACTTTGCCTATCAACAAAACCCTAATGCATATAGATTTTGCAAAACGCAGCTGTTTGCAGACGAATTGTGATTTCTGAATTTAATAAGATGATCTAAACAAGTTTAATCACTGTAGAAACGTTATTCTTTATAACAAAATTCTTTAAAGAACAACTACTCCTGCTACTTGCAGAATACACAAGAGTTACAAACGTAAATATGATAACCAGTGTGCAAATGTACTGTAGTCCACTTTTGAAATGCAATCCTTGAACTGCAGTAGTTTTGTCGTTTTCTTGTTACCTGCTCAGGATATAAACAAATCTCTAATTTACCAGGTTTATCTCACATGCTGAGTAAAGGGAATGGCTTCCATTTGGAGTTCTAAATGTGCACCATATAGTAACTTTGAAAATACACTATATTAACTTCAGGCTGGCTTCTGAATACACATGAAGCTGCAGTGTTAAACATAATCTGTGTAGCTGCTTCAGTGTCATCACTAAGGTCAGTCTTAAACTAAACCAAAATTCTTGCCCCACCCCACCTTGTGCACTGTTCTCTGAATGCAGCAGCCCTTTGAACATGTTTTGTTGTGTTTTGTTTGTTTTTTTTTTTCTCCTTCTGCCAGTCAGAGAAGCAAGGGGCTTTCCTTGTGGAACAACTCATGCCTAGGAGAGTCAAACTGTGGGAGTTCCCTGACAGCAGTGTGTAGATTTGTTAGCAGCCTCTAAGGACATTTGAATCATCTTTGCAAAGGGTCTTTTCCCATCTGATTTCCTCTGAGTGGTCTGCTCAGAGCTTTATTCTTAAAATGCATCACCAAAAGCTAATTGTAGGTGAATGAAAAGGAGAGTAGCCCTTAACAGGCCACTGCAGCCACTCCTGTTGGCAGATGGGTTCTCACAGTCCCTGAACAGATCCATCAAGGGACTGGAGGAGTCAGAGTGTTGAGATGAGTGATGCACATCTATCAGTGGAAGAAAACCACCCAAAACAATGGGAGTGTTCTCAAGGCACAGCAATGAAGAAGTTGCTGATAAAGAGTTGCTATGAAGCTCCTGAAGGAGAAAATACATAACTGTTTGGAATCCTCCAAGCTATTTGTCATAGTCACTACAGTGCTACCATTTAAATAAGCAAACAAACAAGCACAAAAGATAAAGACAAGAAATAATCACTAGGCAGATCAGCCAGAAGAGAATGCAGCCCTGTGAAGATAGTAAAATTACATACGTAGGTCAACCAATTTGCACTATAATCCTCCTGCAGCTGAATAGCCCCAGTGTAACATGTGTGCATGGACATTTGCAGCTCTAATGTGGTTATGACAGAGAAACGTTATTATCAAGTTGCATATGTGCACTAGGGTCAGAACAGCATTTACATCTTATACCTGTAACCGTTAGGTGAACAGACAGATTCACAGAATACTCCTTTGAAGGAGGGATATAAACAATAAATTAGTGTTGGTTCTCTATTTTTCTTATTTAAAGAGGGTTTATTCTTAAACTAGGACTTGCTGTTATGCAGCACTCATGTTTTCCCGTGGCACCTGTACATTTGAAATTCTGAATTAGCAGTTTCTGTCTGCTTTTACATGTCAGTAAAGATGGGATGTTTTGCCTTTGGACACCTGATGTCTTGAAAGAAAATCTCTGCTGAAGTTCAGCTGGTGCTTAATTTTATTGAGTTGGCATTTATGTCCTATGCTAGTAAAGGGCTGAGCTTTCTTGATGAGATCTTTTCCATTTCAGACTCTTTTCAGAAAATCTGTTCAAATGTTTGGCACCTGCCACACACCACCCCCACCCCTCTGCCCCTTCTAATGATGTGTCATTTGTGAGAGCTTTGTCCTGGAAAATGAAATGACTCAATATAGACTGAACTTTTTCAGATAGTTTCAAACACACTTCAATACTGGCTCAAAAAACTGTTTGTTGCATAAGCCAGATTTCTGTGCAACTTGCTATAGGTTTCTTTGCAAGTGGGAGAGAAGAACATTAGGGACTAATGGGGCAGGCCCACTAACAGAGTACAGTCATGGTTGATTAATCCAGATCATCTCAATCCACTCGCTATAGCATGTGTGTTTTAATTGTTTATTCCTTAAGAATTTATTTTGAAATTATGCTGATTATGAAAGGTCATATTTCCATCAGTACCTGCATTAACTCAACCTTGTAAAATTTACTTCACCCACTCAGCTGGGTGGAGCTACTTTTTTTATGGATGAGCATATGTTATAGCTGAGCTGTTCATTTTTGTATTAGTTCATTAGTTTATTCACAAGGAATGTTTCAATCCCAAACACTCCGATGTGATCAAGTGGCAAGATTCCTGGCTTCTGTGATACCCTGGCAATTCAGTGATATCTTCTTCGCATTCCGTAACAGAGACATTCTTAAATGTGATATGAGCAAACATAGTATGTACTGAATATTGTATTTTTACATTGCATTTGGCATGATGGTCTTTGCTAGTTCAGCTGAGCGAAACAACTTTTACCTGTGCAAAGCAGTCTAACTCCATGTAAGTCTACTAAACAATTCAGCAGGTGAGGTTTTCTTGTTTTCAATTTAGCCCTCGCAATGATCTTTATTCTTTCTGTCTCCATCATCAAATAGCAAAGGTACAATCCTAAAGTACAGAGATTTCTAGTTACCCTAATTTGTTTGACATAATTCCATGGATTTTTTTTTTTTTTAATTATTATTTATTTACTTAATATATTCATTCTCAGTTTGTGGAAGTACCTCATAGCAGCTATGGTATAGAATGCTGGAGGATTGGGCACTTGATAAGGACTAATGAGAATTTTTAAACTTGAGGGAGGTGAAACAATTTTGGACTGTGACATTAGCACATTAACTAAATACTTCTGCTACATGGAGAATTATGTATTGGAAAATATTGGGGATTCTTTAGGTTTTGTGGTTATCGGTGAACTTATCTTCGTGTAATAAATGTGTATTTTGAAGATGATTTTCACAGCCAAAATAACTGAGATAGCTATAAAAAGTATCTGTATTTTCTTTTTTTTTTTTAATTAAAAAAACCCCAAACAGTTTTGAAAGCTCACACCCTGGATTAAAGCTGTGCTGTAAGTGGCCAGCTCTGTGATGGGTTTTGTTGTAGAGCAATCCACAACCATGTGATGCAGCATAGTTGGTGGGAAACCTGGATGCATAGCGTACTTGGTATAGTGATGACAGCTTTTTTGGCTCTACAAGGACAGAGCTACATGCTGCACCACCTCCAAGTATGTATTCAGAGCCCTACTCAGCACTGCTGATGGCATTGTGGAAAACCAAAAATACCCTCCTTAATGCAGCCAGTGTTGAGAACTTCATTTCCTTAAAAAGAAATCTGGAAAGCTTCCCAGATTATATATGTGTGCCTCTAACTTTGGAGGATGTGACTGTACTAAGAGACTATGAGTAAAACTAATAGTAGAGGGTTTTCTTGTTCTCTTGGAATATTCTGATTTTAGTCCTCATCATGATCTTGGTTCTTTCTCTGTCCATCATTGCAAAACAGGGTACAAATCCTAAGGGAAAATAAACATGTACATTGCTTCCTAGTTGGCTCAAGATCATGTAATTTGGGGTTGATGAACAAATGGTGAATTTGCGTAGACTAATTCTAACTGAATTTTTACTGGGAACAGAAACTAATAAGAATATTTTAATTCACTTAATGATATACTTATCTCACATTTTAACTGATTTTTATCTCAATAGATTTTGTGGGGATCAGACAGAGACAACTGTGAAGGAGCTATTTTAGTGACATTTATAACACGGTTGTATGCAGGAAACATTTTCAAGATCTTCTAGGGAGTCTGTTCTACAAAGGCTGGACCAGAAGAGATGTCTAATTCAGAAAATGTTTGTGTTGCTTCCAAGGTGAATTTAAGATTTTGGTCAATCCCTTATTGCTGGTGTTTTATTAGACATAAATTTATTACACTGTACTTTTCAGAGCTTGTTTTTCAATAAAGTGTTTAAACATGTTACTTGCTTTGCTGAGTTAAAGTAAAAGTTGAATTTAGGCTAGAAATCTGGTTTCCAGGAATTTTCAAATTTTGATGATAATTAGTCTTTATAATGAATCAAGACCATTCCCCTCACAATGAGCAATGGCAAACTTCGGGGTGATCAAAATGTGCATCGTTTTCTGATTTGGTGGGTTGAAGAGCACTTGCAGAGTGCTAATTTGTTAGACTTTTGTATTTCATCAGTTCTTTGGGTGGTTTTTCCCCTACTGGAAATCTTCATTATGGTTTACATTTAGGCTGAATTCAAATTAATTATTGCAAGAGGTTTTGCTCTTCTCCAAGACTTATTTCTGCATTCTGACTGATCAGTGGTCCACAGTCAGCCCTGAGATCTCAGAGAGGCCTGAAATATTTAGAACACTTTGATGTTTAGGGAGGTCAAATTGAAGAGGTTGGAAGGAGTGTTCTAACTTGCAGGAGAGTATTTCATTGCCATTTACATTCAGGTTGTTTAAGCAATTGTTGTCCACTTTTAAAAAAGACATGTTTCAAGCCTGTTTTGTGCAACTGGTCTCTACTGTGTAGCAACCAAATAGGAGTCACCTCTTAAACCTTCTCCCCTGAATATTAGCTTAACTTCCAGTTCTTCTCTCTGTCCTGTGTCTGTGTGTTTCAGAAGTCTGAGATGCTACACCAAAGGCTGATGAGCAATAATAGAAATCTTATGGCAAGCAGAAAGTCCTGCTAAAACGACACTTGTAACAGCTTCCACTGATAGAGATTGTCCCAAAGAGTCATGATTTCCAGGTGACAGACACTTAATCATCTTCTACGGTAAAGAGGGGGAAGTACTACCTTCCATCGCACGCTGATCTTTTTGGGAATAGACATGCATCTGACCCAGAAGCTCAGACCTAGAATTCAGGATTTGAGGGAAAGGTTTGAATTGATATCTGAATTTTGCTAAGCCTTCCTGCTTTTAGATTTGATTGCAATAAGATCTGCTACTGGTGTTTCCAATCTGGCAGATTTTCAGGCACCTGTGTTAGATGCAGGCACTGACTTAGGCCAAAATTCACCTGAGCCTTTGAGTAATCAAAGTGATTTACTCTCTTCTATCTCTACAGGTGTACAGGTGTTGTAGAGATGAGTGAGCTCCTTTTTACAAGACAGTAAGATCAGGAGGGTTTTCTTCCATGTCTTTTTGCTGTGGACACGTATAGGTGGGATATAGTTATGAATTGGTATTAGAATATTATATTTTTGCTGTGCATTTGTTTCAGTGAAGAAAAAGTAGTTGCAGTAGTTTTCAGATGTATGATGTGATATTCTGGGAAATTTAAATTAATTTAAGGCAGCCTGAGGATTACAGTGGTTATCAGTATTAACCAATTACCAAAAAAAATCTTGGCAAATTTAATGTCAATTCCTACCCAGCTGTGGCTGTTGAAATTCAGATCCAGATGCAAGATTGGCATCTTGTGTGTATCTTTGCTATGCTGAAACACAGCAGCAAAAAGCAATGATATTCTCTGTCTCTTAGCCAGCAGTTGATGTAGCTGTGTATCAAAAATATCTCCTCAATGATCAGCAGTCTTAACTGCTCACATTTTTCATTCCTCCCATCACCTGAAAAGGTGTGTCTATTGTTAAACCAAGCAGCAATGACTTCCCAGCAAAATATGATGAAACAAAGCAAAAACATTTTCTTGTTCTGTGAGGTCTGTTTAATTTTAATTCTGTTGCAAAATAGTTTTTCTAGCTCAGTTAAGAGTAGAAAAAACTATGTCAGTTTGTACAGTATTTCAGTGTCAAGCTCTTAAAAGCAGTGCAACTGGAAATGGTGAAGACCTGGGAGGTCACCTAATAGTGGCTATTCCCAACCAGGATTTTTCCCCATAGTGTGTGTATATATATACCCTAGAGCTCTACCAGGTCTTGTTTTTTAAAACTCTCCGTTAATAGGGCTCTACTTACTTCTCGTGGGAAATTATTGCTCATGGAAAAGGTTTCACAAGAAACTTTTCCTATTACATGATAAATCAAAATTCAAATTACTAAATTCAGTTACTAATGCAGAGATCCTTGGTGAAAAGTTTTGCTCTGTTACACAAGCTCTTCTCTACTGCTGATCACAATTCATGTTGCTGAGCACTGTTGCTGCTGTTGGTAAGTCTGATGCACCACTTCTTTTCTCAGTGGGCCTGACTAGAAGTCATTTGATTTTAGCATCCCTTTTCCTGGATCACTGTGCTGTTTGGAGTAGAGCAGAACAAACACCTGTTTTTAAATTCACTGTTTTGAGTGACCTCTGCCTGCTTCCAGCCACAAACTGAGGGCCCAGGCTGCTTGTGGACATGGGTGCAGTAGCAATAGGCACACACTTGGCTTCACGGGAGCAGTGTCAGGCCCTAGGCAGTCACAGCAGGACAGTGGTGCCTCCCCCTTTCACTTGCATTTGTCTTTTCTGCTGGTTATTTAATTTGGTTTAACATAATTTGTCCTAATGAGGGGACTTCCTTCAATCCAGGGCCATGTCCTGGACTAAGTATTAGAAGATGTAGGTTTTGCAATTCATTTGGATTCAGAAATACTCCCATGTGAAAGAAAACCTCAGTAAGAATACAACGAAGAGAAGCAAGAGGCTAGAGATACTTAGACCTGCAGATTAAGCATTTGGCAGTTGTTTCACACCAACATTTCTTTGAAATTAATCTGAACTACTAAACTCCTGGGTTCAGTTCTGTTTGTAGCTGGTATGAGAACAGAGGAGCATAAATGAAGCCAGTAAAGTTATGCTGAATTTAGATTTAACATATCAAGTAGCGCATCTATTTAATGAACATATATGATTAATTTGTGAAAAGAAACCCAGTGATTTCTCCTAAAAAAAAAAAAAAAAAGTTATTCCATTATGCTCTTGTACTGATAATTTTATCCCTCTCTGTATTCTCTCTCTCATTTATATTTTAAAAACTTTTGTATCCCCTATCGTGTGTTTCAGAGGTGTAGCCAGAGTTCCAAATTTGTACAGATTATTCCATTTTATTATCTGCCTACAATCAAAGGGCAGCCCCTCTGGGATGTGGCACATTGGATCAGAGACACCGACTCTGTGTATCTGGGTATGGGAAGTGAGAAAGTATCTTATGCTTAGAGAGAGCAACGGGGGAGTTCAGTAGAGAGAAAGGAGTTCCTGTTGTGGAAAGTACTGTTTGCTCTAGCTCTGGTCAAAAGTGTCATTAAATCTTCAGTGCTCAAGAGGATCTTCAATGATGTGTTAAATTCAAAAGTTTCTAAATTTAGAAGTTTTGCTTTTGGTGTACAACTTGTCAGAACTGAGGTTTTTTTCTTCTACATTGTAAAAACCTGCAAGCTGTTTTCTACAGAATGACACAAAAGCTGTGGATCTCTTAGTTTCTTGGTTAAACACCAACATTTTTACAACCTTGCTTAGCAGGCTTTTTTTGGTACATCTACCCAGAAAGCTTTCCCTACAGAAGGCTTCTCCCACTATCTGAGACAATTTTGTCAAATGTTGCCCAGGGGCTTGTTCTTCTTGTCTCGTATTTGCATGGCCTATACAAATACAGCAGATTCATGTTCTGCAAAAGCAAAGAATAATAATTACAGATAAAGGCCCTGAATATGTAAATCTGTATATTTCATGTTTCAAAAGTGGATTTTGGAGGAATTGTCTAGTGGCTCCTGTTGATGTTGCCTGGCTTGTGAGTGCTCAGGGTCATGATTAGAGAGGAGCTGTACTTCTGTCCCCACCATTGTCTCAGTATCTCTTTCAGGTATCAGATATACATTTAGCCCTAGAAATGGGTTTCCATTCATGTCAGATCAGGTCCTGGCCTGTCTGCTTGTGTTCATTCTGCCAGAAGTTTTCTTCAAGAGTCTGTCACCAGCTGTACATGGTGACCAGGCATCCATCTATCCATCCTAAAATCCATTTTGCCTTTGATTAACAGAAGCTAAAGAAAATGTTAAAACATCAAATACTTCATGAGTGTCTTTTTTTTGATGACTGGCCAGTTCTCACTCTATGGTGATCCAGGCAGGCCTTTGCTGAACTCTTAGGAAGTTACAGGTCTCAGACCAGCACTTTTCAAAGAAGTCGAGGCATTATACTGAGCACTTCTGAAGAAACAGACGCAGGGCATTTTGAGCTGGCTGCTCCCAAACCAGCAGCTGTTTCTGAAAAGTCAGCTGTGTATTTCCAGCTTCTTTTTAACCTTGCTGAGTGTTAAATATTAGTCTCTCTCTAAGAGAGGCTGTCAGAGGCAGACAAGTATCTTTGTATAGCCATCTCCTCAGAAAGCAAATGCCATACATTTCAAAAACTCTTTGGCAAATTGTGTATTAGCATTAAGTGCTCGGCATTTTAGAAGATGTTGTTAAGACGAGCATAAGACTGAATTCCATACCCGGGACTCAGAAGATTCTGTAGGGGGGCCAAAGGGAGGAAAGATAATAAAGCAATGGAGGAATTAAAATCAATCAGGTGCAGAAGGAAGAGCAATGGTAAAAATAGCACCGGACCCAGTAGTGGAGGTAATTGTGATAAGACATAGCTTATTTTGTATTCCAGGATGGTCTGTCAAAGGAAGCTATGCATGAGCATCACTAAAAGACCCACTCTAAGTCTTAATCTGATCCCTTGGTCCATATGCCTATAACTAAAAACAGAACTGAGGCCTGTGATGCTTTGTAAAGAGTATCTGAACTTGGTGTGCTAGGATTGCATCCTGTATCTTCTAAGGTGAATAGAGTGTAATTTGGCATCTGTGTGTTGGATTAAGAATAATTTGCTTTCTAAGGGTTTGGTATTTTAAGAACAACAACAATCACAAAACATCAAAGAGCTTCAGATTACAAAATTATGTGGAAGAACTTTGGCTGGCTGGTGTTTTACATAGAATATAGCTTTCCTTGTGGATTTAAAAAAAAATCCTTTAAGGCAAAGGACACAAAATGACCAAGGTTTTCCCTGTAGTTCCTCCTCCCTTTTGCTAGGTCTCATAGCAAAGATCATCAGACCTAAGATTATTAATTGCTTCTCAACTAGTTTGAAATCCTCTGGATCCAAAGCTCTTACTTTTTAAATGTTTAACCTCTTTTTTTTTTTTTTTTTTTTTAATCTCCTACCACTACAAGGAGTGTGGGCCTGGGGGCTTTATTCAAAGTGAAATTAAAATCCCATCTTTTAGTTGGGGACTGCATTCTCTGTACAAGCTGTCTCGTTGCATGTGCGTCTGTGAAGCATACTGTGAGTGGGTGCCTGGCATCCGCTGCGTTTCAGTAACTGTATACAGTGATGTGGGCTGTATCGTGTATCCAAGCTGTTATTTCAGCCTCCCCTTAACGTCTGAAGAGTTTTAATTGGACAAAAGGCCAATTTCAAGTTTGGCAATTTCAGTTTACATCAAGTATGCTGAACACAGAGCAAAAAGCATGGTGGGGTTTGTGTCTGTATTCAACAAGGGGGCAATGTATTTTCACAGGTTAAAAATGGACATTTTCCACATCCTCATATACAAAAAAGATAAAATGTGAGCTAACCTTGAACCTCTTCAGCTTGTCTCCTATTTCTGTGTAGAGGCTCTGCTCCTCTAAAGTGCAGAGGAAGAGTTGTCCATGTTAATGAAGCTTCCAGGACATTGGCATGGTGTGGGCTAATGTAGCTACATTTTAATTTAAAGCAGGAGTATATCTCTTAATGTGTTAAAACTGCACCTCGTCCTGCGTTCTCACTCAGATGAAGGAACTGGAGTTCAGCTGGCACTGGACTCTACTGTTTCGGCTGATAAAGTTTAGTGTAAACAAACGCAGGCCTGTGAATTATCTGGCATGAGGATCAGTTAGGGGTGCTGGCTTCCTATATCCTTAATCTCGTTGGCCTAAATGATTTATAAACTGGCAACATGATAAATGTTGTTTTAAGTGGACAAATCACATTGAAGAGGTGTAACTTTCTGTCAGTATGTAACATGACCGCTTCTCTTAGGGGAAGAATAACAATCACAAAGAGCAGTAAGGGTAACAGGATCAGAAGTAGGCATATTCCTTCTCTACAGCATAAATCATTAGAAGGGCACCTCTTTTTTTCATTTTTGCTTGTCCTTCTTCGCCCTTTCTTTTTTTTTCTTTTTTTTTGGTGCTGTTTTCTAGCCCTTCCATATCATTTTGGAAAGCTAAACCCTCCACTTGATTTGTTCAGCAGTTTCTTCATAAATCTGTGAAGCTTGTCTCCATCAGGCTGTATTTTCCATTAAAATATGTTTCCCAGGTGATTTCCAATACTATGAAAAACATGTAGCCATAAGTCTTTCACTGATTGTTTATTATCTGTTTAGGTGCTCCTGCGGATTTTGACAGCTAGGACTTGTATCATATGTAATGTAATAAAAGTGGATGTCTTCAGCCTAACAGGGATAGCTGGCCTTTCATTTCTCTTTGCCAGGGCTGTATTTGTTTTCTGTGTTGGGTTTGGTTTTTTTTTTTTCAACATGAAACTTCGAGCCTATTCCAAATCAGGTCCGTTTAAACTTCGTGTTTTCTTTACTATAAAGATGAACAAAAACCCCAAAAGAAAATCCAAACAAAACACAACAAAAACTTTCCTATAACAAAACCCACAGAGATAGTATTTACTCTGGTGGAGAAGTAGATTTACTTCAGCTGGTTTCTAGCATGGACACACTGTTCCACCTCTGATTGCATGAAATACAGCAGGACATTCTGTCTGTCTTGGATATATGTAACAAGAATATTGTGTGATGCAATGTATAAAGCTCCTCACAGTAGCTGCAAGAGGTTAACGCTTTCAGCTACTGATTTGTGATTGAGGTTTGTGAAAACTGATAGAAATTGGTTAATAATGTCTATCTGCAGGCAAAAGTTGCAGCTCTTTTGCAGGCAATGTTCCTTCTGGCCTTAAAGTGAACTTTGCATTAGGATTACAGGATCAGCCCATATGTAAGCATTGATTATCTGGTAGTACACAGTA
Organism: Leptosomus discolor; assembly: GCF_034619465.1. Taxonomy (NCBI): domain Eukaryota; kingdom Metazoa; phylum Chordata; class Aves; order Leptosomiformes; family Leptosomidae; genus Leptosomus; species Leptosomus discolor. The sequence continues at coordinate 43,583,390 of NC_141398.1, read as the reverse complement.
AGGCTGGGCAAGGAATAAACCTAAACAGCATATTGTAAATTCAGTTCATCAAGTCTATGTATACCACCTCCATTACCAAAAGAGGTGTTGCATTTTCCTGGCCTCTGTGCTGGCATGTGTGATGCATTGCAAGAAAAAGCATAGCCAGCCTGGCAGGGGTCTCTGGAAGACTTTTGCTTAGTATCAGTGCCAGTCTTGTGTCTTGCCTTATCATTTCCCCATCAGTAGAACAGGGAAGTATTGATTATTATTATAAACCAGTGCAGGACTCAGAAGGAAAATAACTAATAACTGTTAGCAAGATCGGTAATTTAAAGGTTGGCTTTATAACAAGCAAGCAAAATTATTTACTATGGTCAGAAGAACTACCCAGCTTGGATTCCAGTGCCTTTGTAATATGGAATGTCCTCTCCCTGCTCTGCAAAGAGGTGTCCTTCCCAATGGTATTCATGCAGTGGTTAAGTAGACTTGATATAACACTGGATTCGCATTTTTTCTTCTTCAGTTGGACCTCTGAACTGGTTGTCCAGTGAGAAACTACAGTTTCCTAAATGCCTGGTAAAGCACTTAATTGTGAAAATAGCTAGTTTACCTCACAATATCAATTTAAAAAATTACTCATTAATTTTTGAGGTGCAGCTGCCTTCCCTGGAGGACAGAAGTACTGATCTCATCTGTACCTAAAACCTTGGCTTTGTTTGCTAGCAGGCATGTCTGATCTGCAAATGGAATTTGGCTTACCATCTCCGCTTCCTTTTAAACACCCTTGACTGCACCTTTGGCAGAACACATGATAACTAAACAGTTGTGGCTTATAGTATGCAGGCTGAACAGAGCTGGCAGGGAAGAGTTTAGGTAACTAGTATGCCACATGAAATGTTATGATTCCCTCTACTTTCCAGTAGCATTTACTAGCAAAGTAAAGTTGAAACTCTTAAAGAGCTATGTAAGCTTAAAATGTTTGGGTTTGTTTCTTACTATTTGCATAATATATAATCATTTAAGCCTAGATTATCTATGCAGCTGGTGGACAAATAAGTCAACATAAATGGAGCACAGTGATTTGAAGGAACTGAGATCTGATTCAGAAACACTACATGAGAAATTCTTTCCTTACCTACAAGAGTTTTAAACCATCCAGAACATGTTTAAATATACTAAATATACTGGATGGTTCAAGTCCTTGAGAGGCATTCAACAGCAGAATTCCACCAACGCAAACCCCATTGACAGACATGTTGGACACATTTTTCATTGTTTGAGATTATACTTGCTCAAAACTGAAATTTCAACTGCTGCAAATTGATTTTTTAAATATATGTTGTTTTCAAAGAAAAATTTTTTTGGATATCTGTTTCCACTGGATGTTGGCCATCACTAGCTAAGTAATTCCACATGGAGACTTCTTGTTTCCTGAATTCTTACCTTCTATAATGCTTTTAATCTACAGAATTGTCATTCTCTACCCTCAGTCTTGGCTGTCAGGATTTCATCTTCTGAGACGCAGCCCTCCTTTTGTCCACAACATCCAAGGAATGTTCAAGGCATACCAGGGAAATTGAACCGGAATGTCCTGAGACTTCCAAAAGCCACGCATAACGTGTATGAAGGTTCTTCATTCCAGCAGTTGACTGTCTTCCAAATTTACTCCCAATGTATTCTTTCACCCTTAGTTTATAACTTTAGCACTGATTCACTCCTGAAATGAAAACGTCTTAAAGAGCAAAGGCTGATGCAGATAAAACCCTCTGGGTTATGATCCATGCATTTAGAGCCAAATGGCCTGCTCGTTAATGTCACTGCCTTATGACCAATTACTAGATATCTCCTTATTAAGCAGAAAATCACTTTTGTCCAGTGTTGTAAACTAGCTTAATACCAGTTCACCTTCTTAAGCATCATAGAAGTTGGAAAAAGAAAAATGGAAACCTAGGGTACATTCAGTGGCCATTTCAGCATTTGAGAGGGTCATTTTATTATTTTATTTTAATTTACTTTTAAACGAAAGTGAATAGTCAGAATATTTGTCCGTGCCTCTGTAGGGATATTAAAACTAGAAGATGTCAAAGCTTTAGGCTTAAAAGGATGTTATTCCTGAGTGTCTTGGTGCTGTTGTTTTTGGGCTTACAAGACTGAACCCATCAGCTTGGGAGAAAGAAAAGGCTTTAGTTCACCAGTTGTCTTTCTCACCCTGACATCCACATTACACTGTTCTTTTTTTCTTTTTTTTTTTTTTCCAAATAAGGTCCTGTGATTATGTGATTTGTGCTCTTCCTCTTTGCTGTTCTGGGAAATTTTTGTTCTCAGCTTTCCCAACCCCAGCTCATTTATTTCCCTTTTTCTCTTGACAGAGAATGGTAATTGCCTTATACTTTAGGTGTTTGCATCCAGCATTCAGTACATATTTACTAAATATACATATTCACAAATTTAGATAACAGCTGCCTTTTCTTAGTTGAGCAAACTGTGCTTTTAGCCTCCTGTCCTGCAATATGTTCTTTGTGCCCCGGAACTTCCTACTTTCCTTTTTCAGTGCATGTTTCATTTGTTTGAATTTGCCTTAATTCTGATACCTTAGGTGAGCAGATCCATACCCAATGCTCCAAGCCTGCGTGGTACAGAAAATTGCTCTGTCTTTGTGAGGTTGACATGCCTTGACTCATGTTCTACGATTGTGTTTCACTCCTTTATGGCCACATCACCAAGCTTACTTGCCATCTAGTGAATGACAAATATGCCCAGGTCATCCACTGCCACTACCAGCTGAGATGATTGCACTTCTCTGCAAAGTTCTTATTGTTATTAGTCCCTGAAAGCATCCACTTTTTACACTGTTATCTTTTGCCAGTATTTCCAAATTTCTAATTCATCCCTTTGTTCTTGTGGAAGATATCCAGCCTTCCCTATATACTGATAAAGCCTCCCTTGGGCTGAAACACAGTTACTCTCTCACCTTTGTAGTTTGCGTTTTGAAGAATCAATCCATAACCTCCAGTGAGATTGTGGTCTGCAGTAAGATACAAAATGCGTGGTCAGAGGGTGTACCAAGATATCTATAGCTGGTTACTAGCACGAACACTGTTACTTCCAGATATGTGTGGACATTTCCCAGTAACAGTTTGTAGCTAATATACTCTCACAGTGGCTTTAAAAGAATTCTATGCTCTGGACTAATCTATCTGATGGAATAGGATGAGTTTCAACTACTAAACCCTCCCTCCTGAGGCCAAGTGCTTTAAAGTAAGATCTGATGCAGATCCTTATCCTACGACTGTCAATAATGTCTTCAGAGCACGTCATCTCTTTTTCCTTTCAAATGTAGTTTATTCATTTACTGATGTTTCAAAGTCAGCCAGCGGTTAATACACAATATTGTGTAAATTGGGTGGAGCTGATTTAATTAATAAATAGCACAGAGTTTAGTTAAAAATTTACATTAGTATTGCCAGTGACAGCATGTGAAAGTCATAATTAGGACGCCTCCCCCCATGCACACAGAAAAAAATGAAGAATTTGGTTACAAATTTCCCAAAGATTAAAGTGGAGATTCTTTTTTGTGTGTCTTCTGACTCTGGAGCTTTCATGTTTCAGGGTTTTCTCCGCTACTGTAAGCCCTAACAGAAACCTCCTTTGTTTATTGAGATTCTCACCTAAGCTGGCTTGGCTACAGGGCCTGCAACTTTTTATCAAAGTTAAACCAACAAAATCCAAAAAGATGCAGTGAAAATAAAGAAATATTAGTTTTATTTTCATCCTAAAAATTTGATCTCTTCATAGGTAGATCTGGAAATATTTCTGTCTTTATTTCTTGCCATGACTAAAGTTCACCAGCTGGTGATGCTTCTGAAAAGTATATGGAGTTCTGCACAGTAAGAAGTTGGCCTACTTGGCACCAAACATTTGAAATGTGGGTTTGATGCTGCAAAGGGGTTCATGCACATGGGCACTACCACCAACATGCAGTTGGGACTCCAGGGTTGGATTTAATAAAGGAGATGTGGCCTGGATTGTAGTAGGACTATGGTTTCCATTGTCCAGAATCACAGGCTTTTGCATTCCTCATTGTATTTATGAAAATTATTTGATCCTGTGAATAATTCAGGGAACTTCAAGATTATTGGGCTGGCTTTTTAATCTCGTGTTTTGTTTTGCTTTTAAACACATTCATTTTCAAACTTGTGGTTTACAAATGGCAACAACTGTCATTTCTCTCAGGCATGACTCAATTAAGGAAAGTCTCATGATGCTTCATAATTTTTGGTTTATACATAGAAATTCCCTGTCAAGAATAACAACATTTTCTGATGTGAGCTTTTGGGTTTACAAACTTGGAATGTGTTTTCTATGGGTCCTCGTTATTTTTCATGCTAGGGTAAACATTCCTGGTTTGCTCTTTGAATATTTGGTAAAGCAAACACAAAAGAGAGGTGAAAAGTTAATAAGTATAAAAATGGGCATGAATGTTACAAGGAATTTCCAAGTATTTGCCTGGCACTGGCTTTTACATATTCTCTGCTTTTGCCTGAACAATTGGTCTTACTTTAAACATTCGCATTTGAGCAGCTGGTTTCATTATTGAACCAACTATCAAAACCCAAGGCATACGGCCTTTGTCAAATTTAATAAACCTTTGAGGACTGCAGAAAGAATACACCTGCCTTTAAAGACCAGCCTGTTCAAATGAAAACTAAACAGAAACTCAGATCAAATTCTTGCTTGTAGATGCATTTTGAAAGCCAGCTATTCAGTGTTTTGCAATAGAAATCATAATTTTAACAAAGTATTGTATTTCTTTTGATGGCCTACAATGTTAATTCTCTCTTTTTTTCTTTTACTTTTTCTTCTCCTTTGACATGGAGATCAGATTCTGGCCTATGTGTTGTGGTATGGTAAGAGAAGTATACAAAACCAAGTATGTCTAAATATGTGAATACAAGTCAGGCTATTAATTCAGAAAGCCTTGCCACATTTATTAATGTTCTATGTGATGAGATTAAAGCTGTAACATGGAGTTATGTGAGTTATAATCATCTCTTTAGAAAGTCATATATTAACCATAATAATTTTTAAAGGGTGGAGTGTAATTTATTCAACATTCTAAGAAAAAATAAGGTAAATGAGTTAGCTCGGGGTGGGGTGGCAGTAAACTGCTTGTGGAGACTCTTACTCCCTGAGGTGATAGAGGTTAAATGCATTATAGAGCTTATAGGCATGTTCCCTAGAGAGAAAGGGGGCCAGACGTTTCTAGCTGACATGTCAAGGACACCACACATTTGCCCTCCTGACTAATGGTAAGATACTGAGCTGATAGCAAGGTTGCAGTGGCAATTTTCAGAAAGAAAAATGGAACACAATGGGTAGCTCTTAATTAGAGAGGAGGGCAATATGCTGGGACAATCTTAGCATTTCAGAGGTCCGCTAACTGAAGGCATAGTAAGCCTGAGACCACTAATGCAAACCTGGAGTATTACTAAAGCATTAATGGCTAAGAAGGCATTTCAGGTGAAGCTTCCACAAACAAGCATTTTCTAGTTTAACCTTCATAAGGAAAGTTTGCACATTAAACTCGATCGTGGTCCTGCACAATCGAAACCAGTCTGCTTCTAGCAACTGGTTATATAGACAGGTTTCCTCTCACGTGTTACCACTCTAGATCACTACATTTACTTAAGAGTGGTGGGACAGATATGTAGAAACAGGAGCGAGTGATACACTACAGTGATGGAGGGGGGTTGTGTCAATGGATATGCACATAAAAGAAGATGGCTGGGGAATGGTGAGATTGCTGTGTGAGGGAGAGGAAGTTGTAAGGAGATCAGAGTACAACAGCGAGTAAAGGGGGGACTTGGAGGAGGCAGGTGGAAGTGCAAGAAGAGAAGTGGAACCGGGAAGGTGCAGTCATAGTTGATCCTAGTGTTGCAACTCAAACCAAGTTATTTCACATTAAATTTGGGAACTCCACACTCTATTAAAAGAACACCACTTGTGTGGTGGTAACAGAGATCTTCTAGCTAGCAGATGCTGTACAGTAACATATTAATGAGGCTTGGACCTGGAGAAGCACAGCAAGACACCTGCAATTCCTACTTGCAAAGCTATTTTACTGCAGCTATTTTAAGTCTCATCAGAAAGTGATTTGTTTCTTTAATTATCCTTCTAGCATCACTCTTCATGAAAGTCCCAGGTACAAAGGGGATTACATAGGTAAGCAGATAGTCTCAGAGAGTGAAGCGTTCTTTAGGAGAGCAATATTGCTTCTTTATGAAAAATCTCTCAACAGGTCTTAGATGTTGTCCTGAAGAGCTTGATGAGAAAATGAGGACATAATAGATAACATGAGAAAAAGAAGGACTTAAAGAAGACCACCACAGTTCCAGTATTTGCTGCTGCACCGAGACAGACCTTGTAACAGAGAAAGTGAGAAAGGAAAGGTGTGGGTTTTACATGTTGGCTATAACTGGTTTTAAGTTTAGCTGCTTGGTAGCAGAGGTGTACAAAATGTTGCAATAGATCACACGAAGTTAGGTGGAAGGAAATGCTCCGTTGATTTAGGTACATGACACTTACATAGCAACAAAAAGCACATACCCGCTGCTCCTCTGCCAGGCTCCTGGCTTTCCAGCTACCTCTCTTGCCCAACAAGCCTCAAGAATGCGCACTCCCTTAATCCTCTGCTGGGAGGTTTGGGGCTTGGTGGAAGAAAGGACTTTTAGCAGAAGGAGGGAGGGTTGTTTGGAGAATGAAATTTAGTAAACTCCAACCTCCAAGTGAACCTGCTGGGGCTGATTTGCTGCCAGCCCTTGGGAACAAAACTGCAGCACTTGGTTCCTGAATCCCAGCAGCTCCCACAGCCTGGAGGGTTCACACTGCTCTATCTGGCACCTCTTCCCATGTCAGAACAAGGCATTATGTGTGCGATTTCAACATGCTTCTGGTTTTGTTCTAACTGCCAAGAAACACTAGTTGTGTTATTATGAAATGATTGAGGAGTATTTGCTCATACAAATTATTTGTTTTAAGAGTTTAGTAATTAAATGTCAACACACAACGTTGGTGTCTGAAAAGCTCTCGGGTAAAAGCCCTGCTCTAACTTGAAACTATAATACACTGTTTCTCTTCTCTCAAAACAGATTTGTTTGAAACACCCTATTCAGTAGAATGCATCTCGCTGTAACATGCACGATCTTTGGCCTTCAAAGGCACCCTTGTGCAAAGGGCGTGTTACATTAATTTGTTCAGCCAATTTAGGGTGTGTGGCATTAATTTGTTTGGCCAATTTGTTTAGAATCTGGCAGAGCATAGGCACCCAGTGCAACGTCTCTGCATAATGCCTGTGTCATCTCTACACCAGATCTCAAGAGCAAGAAATTTACTGCATAATGCCTGGCCACACCTTGAGTCTGTGCTCAGCAGATACAAAGGTAGGAACCAAAGTGACAAGGTGCTTGTTGAGGGCGAGTATGAAAATGCTTTTTATACTTTAAGCAACTGATTTCCAGACACACTGCCTGAGCTGGAGTAAGTTATAGTATGAGTGCCATTCACTGCTGTCACTGACTGTGGTCATCTGGGACACAGCACGTAACAGTCATACCCACAGGAAGCACTGCTTTATCTCAATGGAAAGCCACACACAATTCAATATAAAATAACAACCTTTTGGTGCAATAGTATGTAGCTCATTGCAGATTGTTAATGCTGTGCCCATAGAGCTTTTGTTTTGCATAGAAATTATTTTAATCCTATAAATTTTGCATTATGTTTCTCTCTTATTCTCGTTTCCTGTAATGCTCAAGATGGATGGTAATGTACTTTCCAGAATATTTCTTTGGAAGGACCATCTAGTTGTAAGCAAAAATTACGAAAGTGACCAAAGTCTTATTTAAAAGTAAGCAACCATTGTTCAAAATGTGAGCATCCATGGACTTCAACAGGAGCTTCCAGACATCCAGCACTAGGCTTTACTTTGAATTGTGGTTGAAAATCCTTGTCTTAATTTTTTTTTCCTAAACAGGCAACAAGGCCTGGTTTTAGAGATGATAGGAAAGACTGTAACATTTTCTGTTTTCCATTAAAATGTATTTTTCACAAAGGATTACACTATCAGCTATCTTTCTTCAGAAGTCAGGCTAAATGTCCTGAGGTTCATGCTGTCATTCTGGGAATACAGTTGTATTCTGAGAATTACAGGCAGTGAGGGCAGTAGACATCATGGCAGAGCTTTTGCTTGACTTAAGTCCTATTTTTCACCCTGGGTGTCTACACTGCTGAATTTAACAGAGTAGGTAAGTGCAAGAAAGGGTGCACAGCCTAGATGTGTATCCATCTAGGCCTTTGTATACACATGTATATTGTGAGCTGCTGTCAATGGAGTGGGATGAGAATTTTGTGAAGTTTGTAAAGAAGTCCTTACACGGTGGTTTAGGAGAACATGTACAAAGTCACCAGGCTTATTCACTGGACACCTGTGAGTGAGGTCTCACGGAGATGCTGGAAATTTGAGCATGTGCTCTTCACAGCATCTGTGAAATGCCAGAAAAAAGAGGTGTGCAGAAATGTTCCCATTTCCCAGAATAAGACTGCACATTTCAGAATGTGTTAAGGATACTAACGGATGACCTACAGTGAGCTATACACTGTGCAACCTAAAGCCAAGGGCTTTATGTCGGGCTTAGAGATTTTGAATGGTAACACACTTTTCAAAGAGCCTCAAAGTAATTAGGTTTTCGCTCCAAGTTGACACACTTACACTTTTAATATCAGGAATAAGGAAAAAGACTAAGGCTTCTAACCTCAAATCCATAGCAGCTTAGGCACTTTCACCTCTCTGGTTTTGTTATGACAGCTCTTTGTTTGGCTGATAGTGAGTGGTGTTTTGAATAGAAGTGCTTTTGCTGTGTGCTTTGTTACTTTCCCGTAATAAGGGAGGACTTGGAGGTTATGCAGCAAGGTGCTAATTGACATTAACACTCAAGACAGGAAATGCTGACACAATTTAAAATTAACATCCTGTCAATATACTGCTGACCTGTGTTAAACGTGTGCTTTGTCAAACTTTCAGAATTAGATTTTAATACAGAAACAGTGTAGTGCTGGGAGTATTGCTGGTCTTGAGAAAACTAAATTTAATACAGTGAAAACTGGCCCAACTGTTTTCCATTTTAGCTTACCTTTTCTTGAAGAAGGAGAGTTAAATTTTGCCTCAAAAGGTCAAATATGTATAAAGAAATCTAAAAGAGCTAAAAATGATACCATACTTGTTCATGATCAATTATTAAAAGAAACCGTCCTTTAGTTCTCAGTTTATTTTAGATGTTGCATTACCAATGACAATGATTCCTGAAAAGTGATTTTACAAAAGACTATAGCAGATATATGCCCTCTTGTACCAAATTAGGCTATCTTGGTAACGTACCTACAACTTAGAATGAAAAAAAGGCTAACAGGAAAAAAACATACGGCAACGGACCCTAAAAGTCTCTCCTTTGCAAGTGCATTATCCATTCCTTAGCAAAGCAGCTATGAGAATATTTCAATTTCCTAGTGACTCCTAGGAGAATTGGAGAAGAGAAAACGGTATCATGCCACTAGTTGTCCAAAAAAATAGTTACCAGGTGACTATCAGTAGTCATTAAAAGGTACACAAGTAATCGTAAAGCACAGTGCAGCTCTGTGATGAAGCTGTACTTTTGTTTATGGAGGACAGTAGCTGATACATAAACTGTCCCCTTGACTGCTTATATGAGAACCTCTGGTGGTACTTGCATAGTGAGTGGCCCACTCACTAACTGTTATGTAGCTTTGAAGAAACAAATGGTGCTGATTGCTGTCAAGCAAGTCAGAGCCTTCTCTTTGGAAAGGTGGAAGGCACGAGTCAGAATAATGCCAAATAAGAGAAATAGAGCACGCTTGGGTGTGGTCTGATCTGCGGAGGAGGATGTTTACTGAACATTAATCAGAGGTTGTCCCAGGCATTAGGAACAGCACAAAAAAAGACATGAATCCAGGAAAAGGTGATGAAGAAAAAGGAAGCAATCAGAGGAGAAGACTGGGCTGCATGGAAGGGGCAGGAGGTAGAGCAAGACAGTTTGAAATGAAAGATCTTGGTACAGGCAGACCTGTGCAGGCTCAGGGAGTGTGGAAATGTTTCAGGAAGGTGGTGCAAGCTACATATCACTCCTGGCAAACTTTCTCTAAGAAAACAGTAAGTGGGTGGCCCGTTGCTATATGCGCTTCCCACTGACAGTTCCTGGTAGTAGGCCAATACTGTGTGTTGCTGTTAAAGTTACAGCAAGACTGGAAAAATATTTGCTATAGCCCTGGTCCTGCAATTTGTTTGGGGCATCTATTGCTGTTAATAACTGAGCGCCTATGAAAGGCCGCTGTTTCAGATCATGTGTGTGAAACGGAGGAAGGTTCTCCCATGGGGAGACACCGTTGTACTGGAAAGTGATTCTTCAGAGCAGCTGCCACATTACGAGCAAAATCTCTAAAGCAAAAGCTATGGGGTGATCTCATCCCATCTTACAGGGCACTAGTTGGATTTGTAGGACGGCTGCTCTGAGTTGAGGTGGAAGAAAATAAAGATTGTAAATGGAACGCACATTGGAGATTTTGACCTTTTCTCTGAAATCATTCAGCGAAGGACTCCAGAGAAAAATAGTCACTATTGAATGGGCTGTAGGACTGTCTTTTGCTCTGTTTCAGTCCTTTCTAACAAAAAAAAAGGAATTTTTTTTTTCCATTTTTCTTGTACAAAAAACCAGAAAAATTTCTTGGGAAGAAAATCAACTATCATGGTCACACTGTGCTCTTGGGGAGAAAAAAAAATTGCCTTCCACTACAAAATGTTTACATTGGCTGCGGAGGTTTCTCCAGATTTCCTCTGTTGGGAACGAATAATTAAGAAGTGAACTGAGAGGTGAAAAAGGCCTCTATGTCTTTAAGTCTAATGTCACAGCTTTCCAAGGACAAGGCTTTTAGTACATAGAAAGGTTTCTCTGCCAAGCAGATGAATTCAATAGCTAAGCAAGATGCCAAGAAGAGGAGTCAAACAAAGCAGAGAATTCCCAGTAGGAAGCTTTTAGTATGCACTTACGACAGGTATTGCATGAAATGGATGCAGAGCACACATATGTGGGACACACAGGCAACACACGTAAGGTGTTAATAGTCTAAGCTGATGCCAAGGAAGAAAAAGAGCAGACAGGGTCAGCTACTGTTTCCTGAGCTAAATGTTCCTTTTCTTATGGTGGTCAGAGCCAGGGGTAGTTTTACAATGTGCAAAACATGCACTTGTAATTAAAATGAAACTCACACTGACAGAGAAAGGGGACGACGAATGTGACCTCACATGCTGCATCTGTAGAGCATTTGGGGACACATTCTTTCAGTAAAAGTGATGTTGGCTTTTGATATTCTCTCCTAATGATATAAAGTGAACAGGGATAAAGTTCTGTGTTGATTTGTATGCACTGCATGAAGCCATTTCTCAGGAGAATGCAGTGCCAATGGTACTTTGGAATAGAGAACTACCCCTCTATATTTTTTTAATTTTCTGTCCTTCTATTTAAAAACAGGGATGCTGCCATTGCTTGTAAATACTGGTAAGAAATAGAAAAGTTGTATTTAATCTGTTCTGCTTGTTTTCTGCTGTTAGGCTTTTCACTACTATGTTCACATAGCTATTAAGCAGGTAGATTCAGTGTACCTTACTACCCAAGTTTGGCTTTTAAGTCCCTTTGGAAATCTGCCTTTTTGAAATTGGAATAGGAGCCACTGAAAACTTTGTCCACTCTCAGACGTGCCTTGGCTGATATAGGTAGGTCTACAGAGAGAAAAGCATAGAATTTCTGTGTCAGAACCAGTGTGCCACTGACCCTCCTCGATGGTGGATGGAAAGGCATCTGTATGAGCACGGAGGCTCAGATCCTCAGCTGCTGAGTCGTGGCTTGAGCTGTGCTTTTCTGCTTGCCTGGGGGAAAATCTCTTCCCTGGTCTTTTGAGTTTAAGATTCCTGGGTAGGATGGGGAAATCTGCTCCCTGCTCCTAGCCCTCCTAGACTTTTTAATCTCCTGCACTAACCAAAGAATCAACAAGTATATTATCTTCCTCACAGCGAGGTAAGATCCTTTAATGCTCTGCTTTCCAACAAACTCATGCAAAAAAGGTTAGTTTAGAGCATGCAAATACCTGTGTATATTGGGCAAATGGAGAGCTGGAGGGATTCTTTTTATTCCTCCCATTCTCTTAGTGTTGGCTAGTGAGTGCAGGTTGAGCATATGACTTTACATTATGGAACACCTCTCCATCACCTGGGCCTTTTGTCAATTCACCAAATGTGACAATTACAGCATTTCAGAGATGAGACTTTCTAATCCTATTACTCATTCATCAACCTGTGGATGATAGCAGAAGCCAGATCGAACAGTGCCAAAAGAGCAGTGAGAAGCCTTCTCCAGTGCTGTGAAACTAGGCTTAGCTCAGGCACAATAGGTGTGTAATTTAAGGTTTTGTTGAGCTGAAATCCAATCACATACTTGACTGGTAGATCACAGAAAGACACAGACAAAAAGAATGAGATAATTCTACCTCACACAAACACTTGAATCCGACTTTGACTTAATAACAAGTGTGTGATCAACCTTACAATGTTTCTTTCTTTTTTTTTTTTTTTATTTGAACCTAGAGATGGGATGGCACTGAAATACTTTACCTACTTGGGTATCAGCCAATAATATTTGAAAAAAAAAATACCAGAAGGAAATGGAGGAACTTGCTTAGACAAATAAATGGAAAAACTACAGATGCTCCTTGTGTGAAAGATAATAAGAAAATTTAACTTCTGGGCTTAGCTCAATGCTATCTTGTCAGCATCTGCTACCTATTGCTTTCCCAAGGGTGGAGAGGATCTAACAGAAATAGGAGGAGAACAAAGCTAAAAAAGTTAAACCTTGACTATAGAAGGAAAAGTTATACTGTGAACCTTACTGCACTCTCTCTGTCACAGCTAAAATAGTCCTTTTGCTTTGTCCTATTTCATATACGTGCTGCAATTTCAGGAGGAATGGTGGGTGCCCTCGTGGATGGGTGAAGCAGGTGCTGAGGTGCTGCAGCTGTGTGCCGCTGCAGCTGTGTGACACTGCAGCTGTGTGCCACTGCAGATCACATAACTGTATGCAGGGGAGTGGGAACATGAGGGTGAGGAATGGGGGTCTTAAGCACTATCTTTTGTGGAAACAGGAAAGTGGATTCACTCTGTTCTGTGTTTAAACAGGTAGCTTTTCATTAGATAGTGTATTATTTAGATTCAGTCTTGTAAAGGAGAGTGTTCAATGCAGCCTGCTCTAGGAGTGGTCTTTATATATTAATAAAGTGTAGGCCATGTAATTTAAAAGCCTTGGTAGGAAAACTCTCTGCAATAAGAATATTCGCATTTATGTCCATCGTCATCATCAGTGCTGTTGTTCCATATAGTGTAGCAGTCCAGCTTCTATGGACAGAATAAAAGTCCTCTGTCAAGACCAAAAAACACATTTCCATAGTTTTGGTGTCCATCTTGAGCTCTTTGAACTAAGGTCAGTGGGATTAACAGTGCATGAAATTTGGTACTACCCTGTAGGTGTAATGAGATGGACACTCAGAAATACAGAGACCTCAAACTACAGGAGGCATTAAAAACATGAGTACAAACCCACTGCTAGGAAAAATGGCAAAAAGGTTTAACGACTCAGGTCTGGCAGAGGAGCAAGTGCTCTAGTATAGCAGTTGAAAAATTTGTGGGTTTTTTTTAAAGTTTGCAGATCAAGAAATGCCTTCAAGCCGCATAAATTGATGTGTAAGGCTCCAAATGCCTTAGATTCAGTTACAGGAGCATTGGGTTGCTAATGTGCAAGCAGCACAGTGGCAGCCCATGAACATGGGCAGGGCATAACTTGCATGGAAGCCAATTGTCAGAGCTAATCTGCAGCAACAGGTAACACTTGCACTGTTCTTGTGCCAAAATAAAGGAGCCAAGCCTTGGTGTCAGTAACGCAGTGATTGGAGAAAAAAAACCTGAAGAGGCTCAGAGAAATAAAAAGGAAGGCAAATCCTGGAGGTCAAAGAGTTAAAATTAAGTTTGAAGCTTGGCACTAGTCACAAGAGATGAAAATCCGGGCAATGTTTTGCTAAAGAAAAAGTAAATAAATTACCAATTTGCAGGATATTAGACTCAAAAGCATACAGAAACAACACCAATGGAAATTTTTTTTTTTTTTTTGAGAAGTGAATTAGTGGGGGAAAATCCATATTCAAACATGACAGAGAGAGAGAAAGAGAGACATTTTCAATGGTTTGTAGGAATATGAAGAGATTGAGATACGCTCCAAACCGAGGGGAAAAACGAAGATATCCACAATACAGTGTAATCTGAGAAGCTCAAATGGAGTCTAATGTGGTTCCTAAACTACAGAGATCTCATAAACATGGAGATTTCATTCAGCAATATAAACTCTGACATTTGACCAGACAATTGCCTCGGGGGCATTAGCTAAAACAGCCTCAGCTTTAAAATTGAAATATGAACTTCTGAAGGCTTTGGTAGTTGCTTTCCAGTGATACTGAGACAACCAATATGAATAGTGGCTGCTGGTTATATTAGCTTCCCTAATTTAGGAAGAGGTTGGTGATTTTGGCTATGTTTAGCCACGGACACCTTGTCGTCTAAAAACTTTCTATCCCTTTGGTTTGCGTATGTAGGTAGCTCAGCTGTCTTTCACCAACGTGAAGGAGGTATAATTTTCACCACCCTTTTTGCCTGTCAAGAAGCCAAAGAACATGGCTGTTAATGGTGCGTGGCAGAGTTACTATACTGGAGTGGTGCTGCTCCTTAGATGTGGCATTTGCAAGGGTGATCCTGGAGAGGTTGGATCCTTCTGTGGCTTGGGGAGCGCATGTGCAGGGTAGCATGGAGGTCACTGTCATCTTCCATGTTTTGGGGAGGAGGCATCAGACTCTCTCGCCCAGCACGTGGGTTTTATAACTCCTTTTTCTAGTAGAATACAGTTTGTGTTCCTTTGTGCTGTGAGCCTCAGCCCGTGAGTTGCAACCCACTCTGGAGCAGACCCTGAGGGAGAGCGACAGTTGCCAGAACAAATGCAACTGTCAGTGGTCTCTGGGGGCTACAAGTGCTGTCTGTGGGAGCTGTTTGATGTCGCTGACCCACACTGAATCAGAAGGGGAAGGAGGAAACTGCGTTCAGCACTGTCTGTATAAGTACATCTGTTAACGACCTGTGCCTGGTAAGGTGTAAATGTATGCACAGTTCAGCACTTCAGCAAGTGCTCTCCTTTTATAGACATGCATCCACACTGCTACTGTATTTTTAACAGGTCTGCTCTTTTCATGATGTTATACAGCTCCAAAATCCTACCTAGATTAACAGTGAGAAAATAAATGCTTTTTGTTGCTACTGGCTTCTTGATATCCTGGAAGAACAAGAACGGTACTGGTTTTAGTTTGCTTTAGACTATGTAGGTGAGCGTCTGTTTATTTGCATAAGCCCCTGATCAATCCTCTCTTTAGCTACCAAATCAACTGCTGGGACAGCTGTGTGATTTTCCTGCCTTTGTCCAATATAATAAAGACAACTAGCTAAACCAATTTACAGATCATGCTGTCTTCCTGACCACAAAGTAACTTGCTTTGTGTGCTCCAAATACAAGGAGAACATAAGGAACCGTTCAGTAGAATTGTCAATATGGTCCCTTAAACTCTGTGGGTTCGTTGCCTCTGCAAACCAGCTCTGTGTGTTGTAGGTCTCTGCTGACTTCAGCAGGACAGCATGTAGGGAGGAGAGTCAGCTTGGTAAGTTGCTCATGTACTGCACATCTGTACTGGGTGTTTGTGGCCAGGTGTTGGTAGGAGGGGTGGCCTCTGTGAGAAGACACCAGGGGGCTGCACCATGCCAGACACAGCTGGAACTGTCTCTGCAAGGGACGTGCCACAGGGCACAGCTGACCCCATCAAAGAAGCTGGTGGCACCTCTGTGAAAGCATATTTAAGAAACGGCAGAATGCTGCACAGGCAGTGAGGAGCAAGGAACAAAAGTGTGAGAAATAGCCCTGAGAGCACCAAAGTCAGAGAAGAAGGCGGGGGAGGAGGTGCTCCAGGTGCTGGAGCAGATATTTCCCCACAGCCCACAGAGAGGATCACAATGGAGTGGGTATTTCCCTGCAGTCCATGGAGGACTATGCCAGAGCAGATATCCACAGCGCAGCCCATAGTTGTCCCCATGCCAGAGCAGGTGGACATTCCCTGAAGAAACTGCAGCTTGTGCAGATCCTACACAGGAGCAGGTTCTCCTGGCAGGAGCTGTAGCCTCCATGGGGATCCCACGCAGGAGCAGATTTATCCTAAAGTACTGCAGCCCACGAACGGATCCACATTGAAGCAGGCAAAAAGTGTGAGGAGGAAGGAGTGGCAGAGAGGCACTGTTATGGACTGACTGCAATCCCGTTTCCCACTCCCTCTACACTTCTCTGGTGAGGGGGAGCTAGAGGAGCTGGGAACAAAGGAGTGAAATTGAGCCTGGGAAAAAGGAGTGGTGTGCGGGAAGGCATTTTAGTTTTTGTTTCTTTTTACTCAAATCTATTTAATTGGTAATAATTTAAAATATTTTTCCCCAAGTCCAGCCTATTTTGTCTGTAACAGTAACAGGTAAGTGATTTCCCTGTCTTTATCTTGACCTGTGAGATTTTCCATCTTATTTTCTCCTCCTGTGCTGTTGAGGAGTGGGAGTAAGAGAGCAGCTGGGTGGGCATCTGGCCAAGGTCAACCCATCACAACAATATATAAGTTTCAGTAGGAAGAGGGACCTGAAGTTGAGTTGTATAACTTTAACCAAGAAGCATAAATTAAATATTCTTGTGTGTGGAGAACACGAGAGTGTTCGTATGTTCAGAGTGCGTGGAGTGATCAGTTTTAGCACTCCAAACAGTAAGGTGGAGTATGTGTTATAACGCAACAAATTTGGTCCTTCTCTAACTTCTCAAATCAAAACAGCCAGGACAAACACCACTTCTTCCCCTTTGCCGCTCTTTCACCCTCCCTTTGCCCTGTCCTCTATGGCCCCTGCTCTCTGCAGTAGCCTTTAAAAGGTCAGCTGCCACGGGCCAGCGGTGGATGTTTTTGCATGACTCCTTTCTTTTTGTCTTCACGCTCTTTGCCTTTGGTTCCTTGTCAAACTCTAAGAAAATCTCTTAAGGGCTAGAGAACTGGGGGCACGTTTGGCCTCAAAGAAATTTAAGTACCATGTTTCCGTCTCTGTAGATCCCAGATCATTGCTGTGTGTTGCTGTAAAGTGTCAGACACTGTATTGGTTGGTAACTAACAGCAGTAACACTTAACGAAGTTGAGTGAGGATGATGTTTAAGCATTTCTCATCTTAAGGAGCTACCATGGCAGCTGTGGAAGGCTCCTACAGTCTGGGTGTGCTCTGAATAACCTCTCTCACTATGGTTCACGTTAAAAATTTTGATTATCTGTCAGACTGCTGCTCCCCTTCTCTTGAGCTATCAGACTTGCAACACTCTGTAGAAGTCATTTACTTGCCAGCGGTACCGTTGGCCCTTTGTGAACAATTAAGCTGAGGTCGGAGGTTGTAATATATCAAATTTGTCGACCGTATTAAATTTTATTTTTACTGAAAGGAACTTTTTGTCTCTTTTATCAGGAGGAAAATTAAGCTGTGAACTGGAATTCCATCACGCTGTCTACTGTGAAGCCCTGTGGCTTTAGCAAAGGGGCAGCAGTGGTCAGAAATCACACTCAAAAGGTAAATTTATTTCTTTTTTATTAAAAAGGATAAGTTATGACCTGTACAGTATATCTTAAAGAAGGAGGGAAGTTAACATGATACACTGTATTTTCCCACTTCTTTTAAAAATCCTGATCTTGCAATGTGCAGAGAAGTTCTGGATGGGAGGGAAGGGGGTGCTGAGCCACCACTGAAGTTGCAGGGTACGGACGTACCCACCCTCCATGCCTGTCCCACTGGCAGCAGCCTTTCTTTCTGGTTGTTAGATGAAACGTCTGAGGTTCTCTTCTGGTCTGAAAAGGGCATAGAAGTGCAAGCTAAATATTCTGTCTGTGTAATTATAAATGGACGAAGCATTCAGGATAGGTTTTTGGAAAAGATTTTCTGTTTGATTCTGGAGTTGAAAGTTTCTTGAGGTAAAGTTTTTAAAACCTTTGAGAACAGATCTTCAATGTGGGCTTCTTCTCTCGTCAAACCCACTAGGAGTTTGCCATTTTGGATCACTTTCAAAAGTTCTGTTATAATTTACTCTCTTGGTGAATTTTTGCCATTCTAAAGACTTGTTATTTAATAAATGGAAACAATTTTATTCTAAAACCAAACTACAGTGAAACCCTGTGCCATTCCCTGGTTTCCAGAGAACAAATGTTTTGAGATCTAAACACCAAGTTAGAAATTCCCAGATGGGCTGGATATCTGGTCAGCATCCAGCCAGCCTGACTCTGCCTTTCACCTCTCTGGGGCTGTATTCTGTAATTTAGGGGAAGAATTGTCTTTTGTACTTAAACATGCAAGTATGTGCTTGTTCTCTTCCTATGGGTATAAGATAGCCCTTTCTGTCTTGCACATATGTCAAAATACATGTGCAAGCCTCAGTAACTTGCATGCTGATCTTGTTGTTGTTTACGCAACCTGCTCTATTTGCATGCATCTGGCCAGCTGTAGCTTACACAAGGACATGTCTGATTTTGTGCGCAGTGGCTGATGATACCAAATTAGGCTGCAAAGATCCAACGACCTTTTAATTTTTCTGTAAGATTAAAGGTTTGCCCTGCTATATTTGGCGTGGATTTCTCCTGCCCATTTCTCTGCACAGTGTTATGTTCCACTCACCCCTATCTCCTGTGTTTCCACCCTAAAGAAGGCAGAATTTCAACAGCAAGAAAAGGGATTCTATTGTGCTCTATATAATTTGAAAAACACCCTGTGGGATGAATTGTGCAATTTCAGTATTCATTATCTCAAATGTATACAGTAGAGTAGACCTTAGTAGGAAAGACTGATTAGCAGATCACTGAAGATAGTTTTTTCAACTTGGCACATTATTTGGTGATAAGCGAGTAAAAGAATTTCTCAAGACCTGAATCTTTGATATTCAAGAATGTAATGTAATGGCTGTGTGGGAACCATCCTTCAGTAAACACATACATGGGAGCTCATGAGCTATGCACAGACAGAACTGACTTCCTTTGTAAGTCTTAGGCCTTACTGGCTAGCAGCTGAGACCAAGAGATTTCTATTGCTCCCTCACACTCTAAAGGAAAGACTGTCTCAGAAGGGAGAGGGGAAGGAGAGCATGCAATCAGTCCATAAAGTGAATGGTAATGTTTTAATTACAATTCTATTGCTATTCTTCCTATTTGGCTGTTTGGGGTTGTGTAGTTTGCATATTCATTCCTTTAAATCTCACAAAGTTTTTGTTGTTGTTTGTTTTGTTTGGCAAAAGTTTGACTCCGAAAAGAGGGCAAACTTGTCATTAACAGGCTGTGAGGGAAAGAAAGAAAAAAGACTGTTTTCCCTATATTCAAAGATTTCTGTGGGGTAAGGATATAACGTGGGTATAATTTTGTGGAAATAGAGATACAACTATTTTTTGTAGACAAATGCAAGTGAAATTATGTGCAGCAGCAAAATTCGGGAGTGTAATGAAATTTAGCCAAGCAAAAAAACTCCTCTAACCGTCACCCACTGCAATCAAAGTGAACTGGTGATTTTTATAAAGGCTGTAGTACTTGCCAGTTCCCTTTTTCAAATGAAGCTTTCCAGGGTATTCATTCTGTTAAAAACTTTGGTGAAATACAGAGTTACAGACAGGGTTAATTCCTTTCCCACAAAAGACATGTATTCACAATATTTTTGTTTGTTTCTTTTTAGAAAATAACATGTAATTCATAGCAGACTTCCAGCTCCTGTGAAAAAGAGAAGATGCTTTTACTTCACACAACCTTTGCATCTAAGGAAGTAAGTTGATCTCCTTGTAGAAACACTATCACAGCTACTACCTTCTTGGCTAGTTCTTTGTGTCCTCCTATCAAGCATTATTCTCATTACACGGACACTTCTCAAGGTTTTGTGTCACTATGGTTTAGACTCATAAGAGCATGTTAAGACAGTGCGCAAAGCTGCAACATCTTCCACCTCCGTGCCTGTTTTGAGAGGAAATGGGATTCCATTTCTCGCTCTGAGGTCAGGACAGTGTTAGAGGTCTTTCTTCAAGCCTAAGACAACCTCAGGTATTTATGGGAGATGCACATGTATTGGAGCAGACTGGAGTAGTGCATGAGCATAGACCACGGCTTGGAAAACGAGGTTAAGGTTGATACGAGGAATATTTTCTTTCATTGTAGAGCTAAAGCCATGAGTCAATTCAAGAAGCAGCGCTCTGATGCCTTCCCAGAATTATAATGTTCTATGCACCTACTACACACGATCAGGGAGTGGGGGGGAGTCCACTGCAGACACCACTCATGTAAGCTGTCTCCAGCTGTCACTAGAGATACCGAAAAGCAAGTCACCATCACAGGTATTTCCTGCTGCCATCAGATGATGTGTAGTGTCTAAAAGGGTTGCCAAGGATGAGAAAAAAGAACAGGCTGCAACAGCCAATATTTAATAAGTGCATCCTGAGATTTTTCAGAGTAATTTCCATACTTATACATATTGTATTTTAATACAGCTGTGCTTGCCCATCTAATTTTTTCCTAGCCTATGTTGTCTCCAGGCCTGAGAACTTTGTCTTTCTATTGTGTTCTGTCTCACAGGCATAGTATAATGACAAACCGATTCCCTTGCTTCCTAGTTAATGAATAGTCTTTAGTTTTTTTCAGGCAGGAGTGTTAAAGAAAGCCTAGCTTTCAGCTATTAAAAATATTCAGTGATATTTATGACAGATTTTCCACCTCTTCTTTCCCGCTGCACATAATCTTCAGATCATTAAAGGGAAATTCAGAGATTTTCCATGCTCAGTGCTAATGTAGCACTTGTTTCATAATGAAGCTTGAAATGCTGGGTTTTTGCTTTGCACACGATTAATGCTAAAGTCCACATCCTTATCTGATAGAAAACACCAAGAGCTCCACTGAAGAAAATGAAGTTAAGATAATTTTCATCAGTTGAAGATGTGGCCCTATATCTGGTTGACATTATCATGCCTGCTATGGTATAGACACCAGCTGGGGTGCTGTTGTTTCATTCCTATGTGAGGTAGGAAGGGCCTCAGTGGGGGAAAATGAAAGTGGAGAACGGCCATTGCTAGCACAAGTCAGGAATGAGCTATCTGAAGTGTAAGAAGATTGAAATAAAAAGGAAAACTCACCATAACATAGTGGGATGCAACTGAAAGGACGTGAACTTAGTGAGGTTGCTCCGCTTCATATTACTTTAGAGGGATTAGTGCTCAGAACAGTTCCTTCAGCCCATGCCTGTGATCAGAGATGGGAAACTTCTCCCATGCCCTGGGGTTTTCAGGTCAAACTAAACTGCTTAGGGGCTGTGCCTTAAAGCCATATGGAGGCTCTGACTACTACTGTGCAAAATGCCCTGTTTCTCAGGTAGAGCTGGCAGGAATCATTTTTTCAGCAGCTGTGTTGACTTTCTATTTGCATTTGGATGAAAACCAAGAGGTTGCTTTTTATCATTTTTTTCTGACTTTGAATATGACTATCTCTCCTCCTTTAAGCTGCCCTGCTTCTTAAACATTGATGCTGTTTGCAGTGCTGTAGTTACCTGATACTGGACTTTTGTTTCAGAACACTTGTGCCATAGTATTCTCCACCAGAGGAGTCTTGCTAGAGGCACTGTCTCCCCTCCAGCTCCAAGGAGAACGTATCTTGTCTCTGTAGCACAATGGAATCTTCTGGGATTGTCATTCTGTCCAGCATGGCTGAAATAGCTGTAAAATACAGTATGAATTTTTGGTAGGTTACAACTATGTTCCTTGAGTTGAAGGAAGAGAGCCTATACAGCAAAAGAAATAAAGTTTTTACTCAACCTTTTTGTTTCCCCAGATACATTTTTGCAGTATTTTTTTATTAGTAATCTTCAATAAAATAAAACCTTATAAATACTCAATACATCTGATGTCAAAACAAGAACAGAATTCCTATTGAATTGAACGAGGTCAAGCTGGGGCTCCAAGTGAAGGTCTATACAATTTTTAGTTCCTTCTCTCTCCTTCTTGCCCAATCCAGCAGTTACACATAAGAAAGTTGGCCAGCTGTGAGATGGCTATTCAAGAAGGATGACTATGCCTCAGAATCTACCACTCCAGCTGTTTCAGGCTGTTCTGATGAGCCAGAGGTTTGTGCTCTTCAGCCCAGGGATAGGGAATTACAAATGTGTGCTGAAATAAAAGCCAGAGTTCAGGGTGAGGACACAGTAGAACAAAGCCCATTGGTATGGGAGAACTATAATAAATGGCATGATCAAAGCATGATCATTTCAAATTCTTGCCAAATGTGACTTGTGATTGTCACTTTTCTTGGGAATATGGCCTTGCTGCCCCCTGCCCAAAAAAAAAAAAAAAGAGAGAAGCTGGTGATCTCTTTGGAATTAAAGGTTTAGGATATGACATGGGGTATTAGACATGGGCCTCCCATTAGCAAGAATGTTGACCTCCGTTCATAGTTCTGAAAATAAACTCTATCTCAAACTCAGTTGGGTTTTTTTCTTCCACTGAAGAATACGCGTAGATGTCACTAAGGAGACTAGATCTCATGATTGGAAACTTTTGATGTTTTCAAATGCAATTGTAAAACTGAGTGATGACATGTAGGTGTCCGCAACTAAAACATTTACAAATCAAACTGTGTGAGTGCCTAGTTTTTATGGTGGCAATAAAATATCACTTAGTATTTCCTGATAAATTTTTAGGCCTCAGTAATATTAAAAAAGAGAGGGAAATAGGGAGCTTTAGCGAATTGAGAGTATAATTCATAAGCTCTGCTTTTTACCATGGACTTACAGTCAAAAACTGATCTGTAACATTCAGGCTCCTTCCACAATCTTTATCATGAGCATGTGCTTTTGGCAAGTAGCTCCACTGAAGTCTGGACAAGTGATGATGACACTTTGAAGTCAACAGGAGTGTAAGGTGGCAATAAAACATAACGTGCAGAACACTAAATTGGGACTCACAACATCAAGTCCCACTGCAGCACTGGGTGTGACTTGCATTCTCAGTCTCTGTTTCCTTCTGTGTAAACAGGGATGATCTCTTTTGTGAAGTTCTTTGACATCTGTACTGTAGCACAGATGTCTGTACAGAAGTACTGTTAAAAGACTTGCTATTATGCATATCTTTAAAACAAAGCTTAATGCTTCAGTGCTTTGGTGGGTTGGGGTGAATGTGCTTAGCACTTCGTGTGATCAAGCTGTAGATTACATAGGCAGCGGTTTGTAATAAGAGCCTTATCAGCAACAAAACCCCTTCTGTCATTATCAGACAAGCAACAATCGTATTTTAAAATGGTTGCCAAATGTGTTTATTTGAAGATGGTTGTTTCTAGCATGGCTGAAACCATTGTGTGGCAAGTGTTCAATTGCTTCCCACTAAAGCCAACATTTATAGCTTAGAAAACTCTGTTAGATAAATGTCAGTTTCTGCTATAATTTGTGGAATCAATACAAATTGAGTCAAAGAATCACAAACAGTAATGTGAAAATAAAATGATCTGCGTTATGGTTTTTAAGTAAATGATGATAAACTAATAAATGCCATTAGCTGCTGCCATTACTTTGTTGAATTTAGCTGATGTTTCTATGTTGACTTTAAAAGCTATCAGCTTAACTATATAAATCCATTTGACATGTCTTTATTCAGATAAAACTTTAATACTGCAAGTGTAGCAAATTAGATGCAAATGCTCTTTTTATTTTAAGTATATTTAAAGCTGCCTTTTCAATGCAAATTTTACAGGAAATCTCAACAAGCTAGGACAGACATCTTAGCTGTCAGCGTGCAGCACTTTCATTTCGGTCTCAGGCATGGGAGCTGTGTTTTGTCCCTGCAGACTGAGATAATTAAAACTACAGAGAGAAGGTTTTAAATATACATGATACACAGTTACTTAAATTGTGGGATAATGCATAAATGCAGCCCTTAACATTTTTGATAGCACAACATTGACCAGATAACATAGCAGAGTGCATTGTAGAGAAAAAAAAAATATTTTTGTGTAAACAGTTTAATGTTTTTTTTACTTTTCACGTGAATTATTGTGGAAGCACAGAAATACTAATTCAAACCCTGGAATACAAACGTGCACATTAAAAAGATACTGATACTATTAACTTTTTTTTTTTTTTTTTTTTTTTTTTTTTTTTAAATTATGCTGTAACTTCTTTGGTTTTGAGCAATCCATAACCTCCTTGGAATACATATCTATTTCAGCTTTCATTTGCTGAACCCCCTGAATGAGTTTATCCAAACAATGTGAATTTACTCAGATCTTTTTAAAATCCCACATCTCTTGTGGTTGATAAAGCTGACTTTAGCTAAGAAGAGTTGGATCAGGGTGATTTAAATTTCACAGTGAAAATGATAAGGGCTTTACTAGAAATAATAAGCACATTCAAATACTGTCATGGGCAAACAGTTGAATGTGCAGTGAGAAATTTGGCAAGGCTAGACTTTTTCAGTGTTGATTTAATGAAGTAATGGATAGTAAAATAGAAAAAAAAAAAGAGACTTGCATTCAGAGGTAAACTTATGTTAATTCCATATCAGTAGTTTTATAAAGATTTATTCATTAAAAAGCAGCATTAATGCTCTAATAAACTTTTAAAATGTCACGCTGTTTAAAAACAACAAAACCCCAAACCAGCCCACTAGCTAGGGAAGAAGAAGAGTCTATTTGGCAGCTTTCTACAAACTGGCTGAGTGATACCTTATTATTGCCATGAACCGCATGTCAGTTTGTTGAGCCTGAGGATAACTTGTGTTTCAGGGAAAGAAAAAGAAAAAAAACCCACATCCACTTAAGCTCCAGGGCAAACAATAATGGTCCACAGTTTAAAATCGTTTTGAACATTTGCTTGTC
The DNA here is from genome assembly GCF_034619465.1 of Leptosomus discolor. Lineage (NCBI taxonomy): Eukaryota > Metazoa > Chordata > Aves > Leptosomiformes > Leptosomidae > Leptosomus > Leptosomus discolor. Next base: position 43,558,274 of record NC_141398.1, on the reverse strand, counting down.
CATTTAAACGACACAGAGCCTCACCTTTCTCATTCAAATTGGGTGGGGAATCTGCACAACTCCAATTGCAGAGGAAGGCTTGTCTGGAGCTGTTACATTTGCAGGATCAAAAGGTTCAAATCTATGAATCCACATGTGCTTTTGAGTGATACGGCCAGTGTGACTATTGAATAGGGCAGGCGGGAGGGGAGCGGGAGAGGGGCAGCACAGCAAGGAGGAGAAGGTGAGATTAGTTTTTGAGGCAGCTGTTCAGGCGCTTCGTAGCCGTCATTAAGGGGGTTTGTGTATGGCGGGGAACTGGCATCCAGAATTAGTGAGGTCTGATCACTGAGGCATCTGGAAAAAAAATTAATCTACTATGTATGGCACTTTCAAGAAAGGGCAAGGGAGAAGAAAAGGGAAGAAACATCACTGTGTTGCCAAAGGGCTGAGGTTAAGAATCCCTCTGTGCAATTTAACAGTTTTTAATTCCTACATTTTAATGCCTCGCAGGCCATTGTGTCAGCCTACTTTAGCTCCTTCAAGGAACCATCTCGCTGCTGCCAAATGGATTAGCTCTCCGAGGGGCTGCCGGCTCCCTCCTGTTTAGGGATTGCATCCATCACCTCCTCATGCGCATACTCGCTGCTGCCCTCCAAGCCGTGGTACTCGCTCCACCCCCGAATTTGGGCTTCCTAACTGTCAGCACCAAACGCTGCAGCGGCTAGTGCTACCGCCTGACAGTCTCTAAGTGGGATAAGCTTTGTTTTTCGCAGCTGCCCCTATGATCTTTCTTTTCTTTTCTTTTTTCCTTAAGGAAGGTGGTAAAAACATAATAGAAGGCTTCCTGCCATCAGCTCAGGGGAGAAGCGGTCATTAGCAGACAGGGAGAGATCAATATTCGTGCCCAACCTTTCTGGTTGCAGTTCCAGTCAGCGATTATATAGCCGTTATAAATCCATGAATATGGTGTACAAGGAAAAAATAATCTTTTCAAAACAGCTTATTTCCATAGTTAATGACTAGAGAACTACAACTGGCTTTGTCATTGACAACTTCTGTGTGTTTGGTAAACAGATTTTGTAGGAAGAAAATGATTCTAAGGTAAAAAAAAAAAAAAAAAGATACTTACGAGCTAAAATTCCCCTATCCACCATCACACACATATTTCCTGCATTTGGCTCATTACTGGACAAGTATGTCCTTTAAGACCCGAAGATTAACGAGGCATTTTACGAGACTAATACATTTTAAATTTTAACACTGAGTTAGCATCTATAATTGTACAATTATGCCTTCGTTTAGATTTTTTAAAGATAACTAATCACAGGTGACTAGAACTGTGTGAAGAGGCAGAATTTATGTTTTTCCTGCTGTAGGAGTACTAAATCATGCAGGAATTGAAATTGTTTTCCTTATGACAAATAGCTCAGGCAAGATTAGTCAGTCACTCTTTCAGATATAATGCTTTTTTTTATTACGCATACTTTATGTGGGACTATTATATTTGTAACGTATATTTCTGCATACAGAAAATTAACTATTGTGTAATGCAAGGACCAAGAAAGAATATCATTAGTTCTTGCTATCCCGCAGTTTTGAGCAGCTGGTGAAATATATACCAATCATCCAACAGCTAGCTTCATGTTAACATGTATAACAAAGCCCGAACGATTCCTGTTTGACAGAACTTTACCATGCAGTGATAAATAATGCTGAATTATTGATGGTGATAACTGCTAATATTATTATGACCTCAATTAAATTTTTTTTTTTTTTCAGACACATTAGCAACAAAAGGTCTTCTCTTTGCTCATTGCTGTTTTTTTCAAGTTCCACTTTACATTAAAATCGAATTGATCAAACCTATTTGCCATTTCGCTGTGAGTGGATAACCGTAATGGGTAATCTATCAGCATGGTGCTCCCCTTAAAGCTATTAACACCTTTTGTTGTTTTGCTCAAGTTTCTAAACGTGCTGAGAGGTTCAAAAAGGCAAACCCTACAATCTGTTAGGATTGCATAGAGCTGTGACTTGTGGCACCCTTTTAATTACCATACTTTTTTAACTCTACGGTTAAATACTGATATTTCTGACACTAAGTAAGTCTTTATTTACTTATGAAGCTGTGAGACAGCTAAATTAAAGCTGATTAGCAAGATGGCAGCTCTGCTGTTTGCAGCTGAGGTGAGTTTAGCTGCAGCATGGCATCTCCCCACAACTCGCTGCTTGACTCTTGTCACTGGGGCTGAGATCACTCAGCAGCAAGGCAAATAAAGGGAGCTTAGAGTTTTTTACCCTTTGGCAAATTGGCAAATTTTGTTAGTTAGATGGATATGTGTGTACAGCGTGGAGTAGTCTGTTTGTTTGTGAGAGAGCTTTTATAAAAGACAGAGGGAGATAATTTCTAAGGACAGGCTGTGTAGTGTGCATGCTTGGGGAGTTGTGGGATTACACTTATTAAGAAGTGAAGAGCTAATGAAATAATCAGAGGAAGATCGAATCAACTGGAGAATACAAATACGGACCGACTGCCTCCAGAAAGTTGACTCTGTTTTTTCACTTGAGTCTCTCTTGAAGATGTCTGTCCTTCTGGAACCATTCCTCAGGTTTGACTCTCTGGATTTTGCAGATTTGCCTTATTAATACTTGTATGGGGCTGAATGGCAAAAGATAGAGGGAATTCCTCCTTTACTTGCTCACATCAAGACTAGGCTGAGAGCTCTGTTTGTATAATGGTAATGCAATGGCCGAGTGAATGTAGGTGGTGCTTGTGTTCCCCAGCACAAAACTCTGGTAATATTCTTGGTGATAATCTCGACAGAAAAGCCTGGACAGAAAAGCAGGAAGTCCTTTATTCCCTCATATGTTTGTTTGTTTAGGGTTTTTTTTGTGGTTTTTTTTTTCTTGTGTGTGTGTTTTTTGTATTGTTTTTTTTTGTTGTGGGTTTTTTTTTGTTTGTTTGTTTGGGGTTTTTTTGGTGGAGTTGTGGTGGTGTGATTTGTTCTTCGTTTTTTTTGTTTTGTTTCTAATCCTCTCTGTTCAATTGCACTGCTAGTATCATCGGTGAGAGTGTCCTAGTCGTGGAGGAGGAGAAGCCCAGCTGGAGCCTTGCCCCTCTGTGGCTTGTGTCATGGGAGAGGGAGCTGCCATCTGCACAAAGCAGGGGGCTCCTGTTCCGGTGTGGGTTCAGGAGAAGTGGGGGCACCTCGGTGGGAACCTTTGTGCAGGGTTTGCATGGTGCATGTAGGTTTGGTGAGAGAGCACATTTCATTTTCCTTAATGGGAAAGGGGGAAGGTCTCTGCCTAGCAATCAAAATGCAGCCTTGGGACCATGCAAACCTGTTGCCTGTGTCATTTCATGTGAGAGCAAGAGTCTCATGAGTTCATTCATAATTATTCTTACATCGAATTCTTTTAATTGCAGAGTGCCAGAAGTGAAGACAGGGATCCCAGTTCATTGCTGGTACAAGGAGAGTCAGTGCCACAGATTTAAACCAGGTTACACCTTTTGTGACGTTAATGCCAGCAGTGGTTTGAGCCCTTTTGCTTCTACTTATATTGAATCAAAAGCAGGGTGAAATAAAGAAATATTTGTGTTGGCTTCAAAACCAGATTGAAGATAAATCACTGTTAAGCTCCAGTTCTGTCTAGCTGTTGATACGTGTAATATGGCAAATTAATTAAAAGCTTATACTTACAATATATAGGGATTTTAATCGTTTTGAAGTGGTGGTTAGTCTTTCAACAACTAGAGGACACACACGACTGAGTTATTTTAGTACATCAGTGCTTCCAGAAATGTGTATTTAAATTAGTTTACCACACTTCCAGTTTCTTTATGTCTTTGTACCTTTTTATCTTGTGTTGAACAAACCAGAACTGTCCTTTGCCCATTTTATGAGTGTCCTGCAAAGCAGGGTATGAAGTGGGTCGATGACAGCTCATCCATCTCATTGTTTTTGAAAAGGATTCTCCTGCTAGATATCATGCAAAGAAGCATTTTTGAAGCCCACCCACCTAGTGCTGGTCACCTTTCAGGAGTGGTTGCATTTTCCTAAGGCATTTCTTGGAGGTATAAACATACATCATCAAACAGCAGATTTCTTAATGGTGTGTAGTGATGTTGACTTTACTGATGCTTCAGCTGCTGTTGTCTTAATATAGGCTGTCACTCGTATGTCAGCTGGAAACAAAAATCAATAAGCAATGAGAATGGGAGTAAGGGGAAAACAAAGAAACAAAATGATGAACAAGAATTCCGTATCTCGCCTCATACACTTTATTTAGCTGGTGTGTGTGTTTTACCGTGTCACAGGGTCTGCAGATAATCCCCACAGCCTTCTGCTCACATGAATTGGAATTCTTCCCATTTTGTGAAGGAGGGAACTAAGGTACGGTGGTCATGGTCTAAGGTACAGTGATTATGTTAGCAACTGCCCTGACTCCCTCAGATTTACCTCAAAGTTGAGACAACTTGCACAAGAGCAGTCAGAATCTGGGTAAATACTCATGCCTACCAAGTCCTTGTTCCCAAGTTGTCTGTACGCAGGCTGCCCAGATCTATGTGTTTGTGGGTGCGTGGCACGCACGTTTAGTCAGTCAACATCTGTGAAGAAAGAAACACGTCATTGTTTAAAAAATAAAACAGGTGTTTCGCAAGCTCTTGATGCTGTCTTGATCAAGTTCCTGGAGCGGATGCTTCAGTCTCCGTCCCTCTCCAGGCGTGCGCGGTCCGTGCTGGGCAGCGTTTCCTCCCACACCGCGTTCCTTGCGGCAGAGGCGGAGCCGCGGTGCCCGGGCGGGGCGGGCGTCGGGTGGCAGCGGGAGCTGGGAGGGGAGGCGGCGCGTCTGAACGGCTGACTGTGCCGAAAGCACAGTCGTAAGGTACAGACGGGGGGAGATCGTTAATGAAGGCACCGAAGCGGCCACATCTGTGATTGAATACCCAGCCTCTTAGTCCCTACTGCTGTGTTTACTGCTCCTTAATGTGGTATTGTTTACTCACAATTGAACTCTTTACCATTAATTTAACTCTCAGGCGCTGAATTGGTCACACAGACCCAACTCCCAGAGCCCAGGCAGATGTGTTCTGCACACTCGTTTAAGCAGGGCTCTCGTTAGGCAGCAGCGCCGTGCAGCCCGCCGGGCGCTCCCGGGGGCCCCGCCGGCTGCCAGCGCCGGCTGCTGCTCCCCGACCCGCTCCCGGGGCCGCCCCCGCTCCCCGCCCGGCCGCAGCGCGGAGCGGAACCGCGGCGTGGGAAGCGCGGTTCTGGTCAGCCTAAATTTCACACCGGGGATAACAAACGCTTGAAACCCAGGCGCTGCTTGAAGGAGACAAACGCATTTCCTCCCGTTAATTAAAAGGTATCTGTCAATTTAAACGGAGATGGTGGCTGTAATAAGTTTTGAGCTGGTGACAAATGTCAGCAGCAAAAGGCCCGAGATAAGGCGATGTCAGATCCGTATGCGACGATATGTGTCTTTGCCCTGCAGTAGGCTGGAGCATTACACCGCGGGGCTCCAAGGTCAGCGTTTGAGGTTGACACCAGGTAGTTGAAGTAACCGTAACAGGGGATTCCGGGGAAATGGAGAGAGCACGACTGGAAGAGAGAGTGGTTTGTGCGAGTCTCATAGTGAACCTGGGGGGTTTAATCTGGTACTTACCTAAACTTCTCTTTTGATTCTTTTGCCTAAAAGAAAGTGCTTCAGTGTACATGCTGTGTATATTGATGTGTCCAATACATCTATTCCAAAACTGACGTGATGTCCACCTACAAAATAAGAGCAGATTTCTCTAAACACTTTATTTGTCCTCCCTCAGCTTTATGCTAGTCATGTCAGGGGCACCATGAGCAATTATCTGAAGTATCCAACTTATTCTGAGGTATGTAATTATTTCTGGTACATTGTGTGGGTGTGTTTTATGTTAAACACAACAAAGCTAATGAAAAATGAGAAAAAAACCAGTGGTAGTGGGATTCCATTCCTTACTGGAGATTGATACATTTACATCAGAAACTGTGGGAAGTGCCTGGTCTTGAATCAGTCAACACTGCAATTGTATTATAGCATTTTTTTTCTTTTCTCTTCATCAAAGTATGCAGTACACTAGTAAGGTTCAGATTTACTAACTGGATTGCAGCTGGGAGGTTCTGTGTGGGAACTGTGTCTGGCCCAGCTGCCCCGGTAGCTTTAATGCTGCGATATTTTCTCCTTGCAGAGGAAGCACAGAGGCAGCGACATCCTTGCCTAGGAACACACATCCAGTTTCTTCCCAGAAAAAAAAAATAATACCTTTCCTTCTTCCTTTATTCTCTCTGCTGAACTTGCCAGAAATATGTTTATCATGAAGGTGGATTTGTGCCTTCTTTTTTGTGATAAAGACCATCTAATTCTGATAACTTTCTGAGGACTCACAGACTTTTGGACGCTCTTGACTAGTCCTGTATTTAAAGCAGCGACTGAAAAGAGCAGGTCTGCTGATCACCGTTTGAATCTGTGGGCCATCCACTCTGACATTGCGGAGAGATGGCTTAGTTTGAATTACTGAGTATTTATGTACCAAGACAGGAACTCCATCTCCAGTTCTGGCCTGGGTTCCACGAACAGGTCTTTAGGACTTATCTGGTTAGTTATTACATATGAAGCCTTGGTGTTTTTTCATTATGCTTCTGTACATGTGACTATAGTAGCTACTCAAGAAAGCAGATCTTGCTGCTCTTTCTGACGGGGTCAGAGTGTGGTCTGCTTTTGTGAGGCATCATTAGAAAGGATGGCAAAAAAAGTTTTTTGAAACATATTCTAAACCTATATTAGGTTTAGAATTCCCAAGTTCCCCTCAAGGTTGGTGATGTTAAGTGGCCGTCCATAATAATTTTTTATTTATCTATTACAAGTTTTTTCTTACATTAGATTATTAGACAGATACATTGTGCCTGTTTTTCTCGCTAAATTTACCATAATTGTGAAACTTTGATGTGGAATGTATGTAGCTTATTTTGGACTATCCAAATAAATCAAAAGATATCGTGTCCACTCCTGTAAGGCAAGTCTTATAAGCACTGTGCAAATTCAAAATCTGATTCCAGTACGTGGTTGTGTTGTACTGATTTGCCTTTTAAATTCACCTTCTGTGAAAAACAGTGAAATCAAATAATTTGAATGTGTTTAGGAAATAAACACAAGAGTCATAAAATGACAGAAGTGATTCTGTATACGAATCTCAAATAAAAATTACTAACACTTATTTTTGCACTTAGCTTTAATTAGTTTCATTAAAAAAAAAAAAAGGGTGTAAACATCCCAGGGAAAATGTAAGGTGCTTACCTTACTGTGCTGGAAGTCTGTAGCATGTATTATTGATGCTATGCAAGTTGTCTTTCCATTCACTTTCAGATGTGGAACGAGGCATTGCAGATCCTTAGGAGTCGTATCTGATTTGAAAATACTTCCTCTCTCTTCCTGAGTCTGTTCCAAGAAGTTCCACTGAAATAGCAGGTACTTACAGACTTCCTGTCCATCAATTCCAGTCTCTTGCCATCATGGTCAACCACTTCATTTCTTCTTTTTCATAAGCTTATGATCAGTCATTTAATGAAATGATATTGATAACTTTCCCTGACTGGATGTGCACGCTACAGATGCGCACTTGTTTCTTGGTGGCACCAGTTTCTTGGTGGTAGCAGTACAACGTTGTTTTTTGGTGTTTTTTTTTTGTTTGTTTGCTTTTGTTTTGTTTTAAGACTGTCTGCATGATTTAGCAACCCAAGCAAAGTAACCTTAGAACCAGATGGTTGGTAAGAGTCAGTATCTGAAACATGGTGTTCACAGGCAACACCTCCGGGAGAATGGCGTGGGAGCAGCAGGCTCAGTTGTACAGGTGCTGGAGGGCTCCCAGCCAGCTGCTGGTCAGAGATGCCCAGCCTGGCCATGGCTGCAGAGGTTGGCAGAAGTTGTCCTCAGTGGGACACGGGAGGCAAAGTGAGCTACTATGTCAGGCCTGTCATTGCTGCGAGAGAATTACGGGACATTAATCCTTCGGAAATGCCCTTGCCAATTATTGCAGTTTTGTTCCTGTGAGCCCGAGTTTCTCCTCCCTTGCAGCCTACACATTTTATTAGGTATTGTTAAGTGGCTACACCTGCAGTTTTAAATGACTAACACAAATGTTATAATGGTCCCGATCAGTCAGAGAAAAAGTTCAAAGTTCAAAGGTCAGTCTTTTGTAACTGGCGAGGAAGAGCTATCGGATAATAGCTTGTTAATGTTATTTACCTCGTTCAGCTGAAAAACTTTCTGTTGTGTCAAGACATTTACGTGGGCAACTCTGGGCATTGTCATTTGAATAGGGGTTAAATTATTCTGTTTTGTCATTAAGTGATCCTTGATTGGCAATCCACTACACAATGGGTGATCATTAGGGAAAGGCCATAAAACTGTTATACCATTTAAGAGTGAATGGTGAATGAAGCCAGATATCTCCAGGACCTGTTCCCCACCCCCCCAGACTACAGCTGCTAGAGGAGCAGTTTAAAGCAGAAAAGTTTAGAGGCTTGGAACAATAATTTCTTTAATATGTTTCCCTAATTCTGTTTTGAAAATAATTACTCTGAAGTGAGCAGTGGATAAACCTGCTTATAGTTACCTAAAGCATGTCTATATAAAATCAGGTCTCCTGATTTTATTGTATCAGTGTAAGAGGTGCTCTATTTAAAATTCAGGCTGTTCGAGTACTGAGACTGTAGCAGAACATTAGTCTTGTATCAGTGTAAGAGGTGCTCTATTTAAAATTCAGGCTGTTCGAGTACTGAGACTGTAGCAGAACATTAGTCTTAAAAATAAAAGTGAACTGTGGCTTGTTAGTTTCAGAGAAAATCATGAAAAAGAGACAAAAGCCCAAATAAAATGAGAGCTGGATGACACAGAAGGAAGAGCAACTTGCTTAGTGAAAATGCCTCCAAGTCCAGAAGCTAATGGTGTTCAAGGCCTGAGCCATGGCTTTTGTGGGCCCTAGGCTGATGGTTGCCATTGAGATCCATACTTTCCAATCCAAAGTCCTCTATTCTGTCAACGAATGTGACAACAGGCCTTGCAGTCTACTGTAAATCACTTAAATTGCTGTAATGCTTATTGTAGGCCAGAGCCAAGATTGTACAATACATAGATTAGTAAGGAAGCGGTTCTGCTGTAGTTAGACCTGTCCAAGTAGGGCTGCTGTGCTCCTCTCTCTTCTTTCTCCAGCATGGTCTTGGCCCTGGCTCCTGTCTGACCCTCTGCTGAGGCATTTTATCCCATTGGAGGAGCAGGGAGGCACAGGAGCATGTGGCTTAGACAAGACAACTTGTCTGGTCCTGACTTGCATCAGTTAAGTTGTCACGGGACCAACACATAAGAAAGTACTCATGCTATAGCTGATTGATGGCTTCCACCTAGCTTTATCTGACTTCACCATCCTTAGTTTTTGCAGTCAGGATGCTCTAGGTGACCCCTGGGGACTGGTTTGTTTTTTTTTTAACAGCAGTCCAGATATTTCCAGCCATGCTTTTGGGATCGGTGATTTTTCCATGACTGAAAAGCCAACATAGCTTTTAACTAAAACCGCAGAGCTAATTAACTGCTTAGCGATTTGCCCTTGCTTCTTTATATTCCAATTACGATTGCAGCTCATCTCACTTGAGAAAGAACATGCTCTGTGGCCTGCAAAGAGACTTATTTCTTCAACTCCAGTTAAAGATAGGATTCTTTCCTAGTAATTAAAGGTATGCTGTTGCAAGCTGTGAGAGTGGGCTACAAACAGCCCGCTGTCCGCTGGGGAGGCTGTGAACTGAGGCATGTTCTGTCTGTGTTTTCCTATAGCCCCAGACGTGCAGTTACACACCAAGTCAGCAAACATTCTTTCTTTTGCTTGACTTGGAAGGATCCACTGTCTTTCAGGGCCTTTAGAGAGTATCACGGTGACAAGTGTATGAGATCAGATGTTATACTGTAAATCTGCCTTTAAAAGGGAAAAAAAGAAAAGAAATAGGAAAATGTCCACATTTCTACATTGAAGTTCCAGCACAGCAACAGTCAAAGATGTTTTGAATAGCAATAGACAAAGATGTTTTAATAGATTCCATGTATTTTCCAACATTTGTATTTCCCTTTAAACTTGTACTAGGTAAATGTTACTCAGTTGCCCTTTTAGAAAACAACAATTTGACTTTTTTCCACTCTTTGTATTCTGACAAATATTGGTCTTGATGAGTGTTAAGGGACTAAAAACGCTAAACATCAAAGTGCTCATTATCAACCAGCCAGCTGCACTCCTTGCTGCACCTCCTCATCACACACAAACCTGATCTTTTCTATGGGGACTGCCTGCCCCAGAGACACAGAACAAGTTCTTCTCTATGCTAACAGTGCACAACATTGTCAAATGATGTGTAATGATTTTATAATGTGAACTAATGCCACTAGGGACTGAACTGAGACTTCTGATTTCATTACACTCACTGCTGAGACTGGTTTGGAATATGAATTTGGGGCAAAGATAAAAGGCTATGTTCATGTTCTTTACCCATCAGCCCTCGACCAGTATTATTTGGCGTGGATCCAGAGAAGGATCCTGCCCCAGGTATCTCAGGAAAAAGCCTTGTGACTTATGCATGTTGCTATAAATCACTGTGAGTGCAAATAAGTACCTTTTACTAAGTAAACCTTTGTGCCATGATTGAAATCCTAGCATAAGTCAGGAGAAACTTCCCTGCTGCATCAGAATCAGGCCTTTGCTGGCCAAGACAATGTTCCTAAAAGCTACAGTTTGTTAATATTGGTCTGCAGAGTTTGTGTGTTATGATAGTTAGAAGTGAGATTTTGTTCTTTGTGTTTGTTTTTAATTAAAATAAATTTATTAGTTAGCCTGTAGAGATAGCTCTAGAAATGTTAAGGCACTGTGTACTAAATTTATGGTATATTCTGTTGAACTGAATAAAGCCTTTTTATACAATGACAAAAATGCAACTACACTAGCAAATGGTGTTCCTTTATCTATTATTATTTGTGTTACTGTGAAGCCTAGGATACCTGTCTCTTAAGTGATTTCATCTTTCTTTTCTTAGTGTCCTAAAAGACTGTGAAAAATAGAAAAAAATGCCTTAACATTTTTCTCTAGAATGGATAATATGAGAATTAACTTCCTTCTTTGTTCTGATGTAAGGAAAAAAAACCCAAGCTTTCAGTCAAATTCTCATCTACTGTAAGTATGTCTGGTTCTATTGTTTTCAAGGCAGTTTATCCCATTTGTACCAGCAGAAAATATAGGCCATGCTAGTGACAGCAGGGATGTGAACACCCTGAATATCTAGCTATTTTTCAAATGTAATCTACCTGCTAATGTATGATATGGGAACTAAGTGTCCTTTATATACTTTTAAAGCACTTCAGATGCAGGAGGGATAGAAACTAATCCACCTTTAGAGGTAATTATATTTGGAATTATACTACTTCATGCAGTAAACTGTGCTCAGCACCCTGCCCCTTTTTTCTAGTACTGTACTGTTGCCACTATTTTAGATACAAGTAAGAGTTAATCGTAAGTAAATTAAATTAAATATGTGAAATGGAAAGGAGAATCCTTACAAAGATATAAAAGCACCTAAAATATAAGTGGCAATTAAGCTGGTTTCCTTTTGTGTTTGTACATACTGGACAAATGATTTACTTTCATCATCTAATATATTTAAACTATCTTGGTTGTAGGGGTCACAGCCACTGTAAGATGGGAGGAAAGACAGTACTAATCAAAAGTAAACCATGCCACTTTTTTTCCTCCAGTGCCGCTAATCTTAATTGAATCAATCTCATGGCACATGTTGACAGTGAAAGATTGCTCGAACCTAGGAGGCCAAGCTGGACAGAGCTTCTAGAATAATAATAATAAAAAAAGTCTTCCTTAATCATTAATTTGTTCATTCACTCCCATTTGCTTTCATTCTTCAATGTCTTAGAAGATGTACCCCATGCAACCTTCCTCTTCAGCAATCATTTCCAAGTGTTTCTCCCAATATACTCATGTGTTTTTGCAGAAACTAATTTGCCTGAGATGAATACAACAGAGATACTTATCTCCTTTTTTTTTTTTAAAACGAGAAATGTAGTTGGATTTTAGAGAATTAAGCGTTTTGTGAAAAAGGATAGTATTTCTAACGAGTTGCAACAGAACTGACTTCACTTTGGAGCCGTAATATTTCCTGTTAGAGGATATCAGGTAAATCCTACTTGGACTAGTGTCACGGCTTGAGGCTAGGCCGGCCACTAACGAATGACAGACGCTCTCTACTAACCCCTCTCCCCTCCCAAAAGGGAAAAGGAGAGAGAACAAGGGAGAGAGAGACTTTACGGTTTGGAAAAGAAAACTAAAACAGCTTTAATGGAACAACAACAATAAAAGAAAAGATAATAATAAGGAAAAAATGAAATATGTACAATATGTACAAATATATACAAAACCAATACCGAACCCAACTCCCCCCACCCTGATGACAATACGTCACCACCACACTGCAGGGCTAGCACTGGGGCAGTCCCAGGCTGGACTTGGCAGCAGACAGGGATGGGATACAGGAGCTGGACTCAGGCACTGGTTTCAGGGATGCACGGATCAGTCCTCCTCAGATGTCGGCCATCGAAGAAGAGAGGAAGAGACGAAGAGAAGAGCGAGACCCTCGTGATCTCTCAGCTTTATACTGAATATGACGTATATGGGATGGAATATTCTGTTGGTCAGGTTTGGGTCACCTGTCCAGTTCGCTCCTCCCTGTAGGTGCAACCCTTTTCACTCCTGACACCCCAACATAGAGTACAAGATTTAGCAGTGACCTTGGTCGCCATAAGAACATGTACAAGCAAGGGCCTCTCTTCATCCCATTCCTTGGTATGAACTATAAACATCAGGCCTTATCACTGCTAGAAGCAGTCACTGTCTGGAAAAACACGCTGCTGTTTCAGAAAGTGCCGTTAGTTAGAGGGGACTTAACTGAAAAGTTAAAGCATAAACCAGAATTAGTTCTGATTTAGCCCAAACCAGGACAACTAGGATGGAGTTGAAGAGTAGTTTACAACCTATTCATGCATTCACAGTAGCCCTAGTCCTATAAAAGCAATGCAGGGAGATGAAGACCCTTTGAAGTTGGTGGAAAAGCCAGAGAACTTTGTGGCCTCTGGATCAGGTACCCTGCAAATATATCTGAGGGTTCTACTATGTTATAATAATAACAACAACCAATAAATACTTAGAAATATTCTATCAGATTGACTTTTCCTCCAGGATTTTACTGAGGTTTGTAATATGAGAATTCCCTTGTCAACTGTTATTTTCATTTTATTATTATTTTGTTGCTACTAAACAAGCGAACTACATGGACATACTTGCGACTCCTTCCCCAGTTTCCTAGCACTTTATATATATGGCATTATAGGTTTGACAACCCTACAAAATTACTTAAATAAATTTGTTAACACACAAGATGAAGGAAAGCACTCAGTGTATGAGCTATTATTTCTGTTCTGGTCTTCATGCCTGCAAATATTTGTGTTGCTGAATTACGAATGTGAAAATCTTAAAAACTAAGACCTTAAAATGAAATGTGAATGGGTAGAGAGACCCTTACAGAATCAGGACCTTAAAGGCTACATTGAAGTATCTACAAAGATAAGGCTAGATTAGATTCAGTCTTTCTAACAAATAGTTTTAATTAAATAATGTTGGTAAGTGTGAAGTATAAGGAGAAATGTTTAGGTAAACAACACAGTGTTCATATTTTATGTAATCCATTGTGGGCCCATATAATTTAAACCATTGCTATATTATGCATTAGTAAGACTCATTGTATGCAATTAAATGGTATTTGATGATGAAAAGCAGATTTACTGGTTATGTGCAATAAAAGCTCTAACATAGTAGCAGAACCTCGCTAGAGATGTAATGGTTTGTGCTGAGTATGTATTGTCTAAGCTAAACTTGAGTAAATGAGTGTGTACACAACACTCACTTATTTTCCCAATACATATATTCTGTCTACAAAGCAACTCCATTTTATTATTCCATTTGGTTTGGATGCGTGCAGACAGAATTACTCTCTTGAGAGATACACTCTCAAGTCGTTCCTCAGGGTTCGATTGCTCTGTATAACTTGAACTTCTTCCCAAAGTAAGGAAGTCACATTTAACTTCTTACTGTCGCATTTTAAAAAAAAAATCAAATCTAGTTCTCAGAAATGAAAAATCCTTTGTGCTTTAGTAGCCTAAGTCAGCGTCATTTACAAAAATAACTAAGAAATTAAATAAGAAAAAGCCAAACCTTTCAAATGACAAATAAGTATTTTCATCCATGCTTAAAATCAATGTATTTGGTAAAGTCTCTTCCTCAAGCCTACCTCTTTCAAAGTGCCATCTTGTTTTATTTTGATGTATATCTTTATAGCAGAATAATTAATGTTTTAGAAATTGGTGATGGTGAAGTTGTTCATATTATTCTGAGGGCAATAAATCCACATGCACATAGTTTTATATTATAGAGACCATTTAAGTGAGTGTAATTTTAGCATTTTGATGACAGTTTTAGGATCCTACCAAGCAGTGATAAAGCTAGCAGTTATACTATGTGATAATTCTGCCTTTCATTATAATGCAGAGTTTCTCCATACTAAATCAGGCCAAGATGCAAGCTATTACCCCTGGGCAAAATTCATTCATTATGCATGTATGTTATGCCTAAAATTATTGATAATACTTTTCATAATAGTTATTTTTCATGCATTAACTTTTTCAGCTATATTAATATTAAGAATATGTTTATTAGTCTTGAGTATTTCTTGAATAATAAATACAATCTCAGAGCCTCTCCTAGTTTCTTTACATTGAAAGCTGTCGTCAATTTTAATGCTGTAAGTCCGCAGTGCAATTACAAAGTGGTGTGTTAAGCTGTGTTTAAGGAAAACATTAGAAAGAAGGTAATAAATGTCCTGTGTGTCACTGCAGTTCGAGACATGGCCCAGAAACCTTTGTCTGCTGTGAGGAAAGTCAGAAGTGATGCTGCTGAAACTGATCACATTTCACGAGTGTAAACTTCGTACCAGGTTTGTCATCTGCCTTTATACAGTATGTGAATGTATCAGCTGCTTAGAAGAGGCAGTGGCTGAAGCCCTTGTCAGTTGGGAATTTCAGCAAGCTGCAAGCTGGGTTTTGCTGGCAGAGATGCTCATCTGCAGCACAGGAACTTGAGGCCCAGGCTACACTTTTGGGAGTGTCTTAGGCAGTTCTGAGGACATGTGGAGAGGATTGACAATTCCTAAGTAATATATTCTCTTACCTGCACTTTTATTGCCTTACTCTTGAGATCATTGTGGTCTATAAGATTAACTACATTGCAAACCAGCAATTTTCAGGTGGATGTCACCATTTCTTTCTTTTTTGCCAGGTGTTGCATATGAGACGATGTAATCTTCTCTGTCACTAATTGCCTTGTGAAGCCTGGCCGCAAGAGAGGCAACTCAATAGTATAAGAGGCAGCATGGCATTGGAAGAGGGTTTTACATCAGTGGAGCTGGATATAGTTCAGCATATATCCTGTATGCTGACAAGATATTGTCTCTGTGGTGTGTGAAGAGCGGTCAGATGATGTTGGGCTTTTGAGGTGCTATAGTGACATTTACTGTCGCTTCCACTCTTACCAGTGGTGTACCCATGGCAGAAAATGGGGTGGGCTGGAGGGAATTGTCCCTGAGGTCAGCTCTGCCCAGCAGACACAGGCGGGACCTGGTGGAGGGAGCAGTGGCAGCTGAACCAGATCTCTCTGTTCCCTGGGTGAGCGAAGGGCAGGAGAGGAGAGGTGTTCTCTGTTGTATCTCTTCCCAAGCACTTTTGCATAGAGGGTAGGTACAGTTCAGCCCTAAATCTGTGTATCAACATAACTTACTCTAGAATTAAGAAATAAATTATTTTATTTGGATTAGAAACTGTGATGATTTATTCCTTCTTCCTTTCTCCTGGCACATTTACTAGTACGGCACTGTATTTTATTTTTTCATGTGCTGTCTTCTCCACAGGAGCCCAGCACTTGACTCTCACCTGGTCTGATAGCAGAGAGGTTTTGATCATCTCAGTAGCCACGTGTGAGTCAGTCTCGGGAAACAGTCCTCTATTGACGTTATTATTTAAAAGCCTGAGGACATGAGTCACCAAAAGGACATAGCATCAGCGTAAATGGTGCTTACTTGTTTGTGTTTACAGAGCGGAAAGCCAGTACTGAGCTAAAGAAAGGGAGATTACATGCTGCGACAGGTGGGACTAAGGGAGCTGCACATCACCTTTATTCTCTTGGGAAGCAGCAGTCATTCCAGCTCCAACATGTGTATGTCCTACAAGATGTCTTTAGCTTACCAGCATGCTATACTTGGGCCTGGATTCATCTCACTTAATTTCAAGGGCTTTCTACGACTGTTAGAGACAGCCTAAGGCAGCCAAGTTCCCCATGTAGGGAGCTAGCTGACAGTGTATACTTAAGTCTCTTTTTTTAGCCTGCTTTCGCCTCCTCGTCAGGTATGTGGTTGAAATCAGACAAAGATAGGAAAAGAGCTGGCAGTGTGGCAAGAGAAGACATTTCCTCTCATTGGCTGTATGGCTTTTATACCTCCTACATATTTGAGGAGAAGAGTAAAGGAGTACAAGTGGAACTGAAAGACACACATCAGTAGATCCCTGTGCTTCCTGTATCTCCCATCTGTTTTTAATGAGGCATCAAACAGATGTTGTAAGAACAAGCAGAAATAGTCAGTGTTACTACAACTGATCAAGTAAAACTAGGAAAAGGTCTAGTGTTCGTTAGATATTTTGTTATCTTCCAACTGTAAGAAGTGCTTTCTTTGGGGAGTAACTTCAGAGACTCGGATTTTCATGGTTCACGAACTGTAATAAATAAATCTGAATAAATCCAAACTTCAATGCCAAGTACTGAATCAAACCCACTTATTTTTATACTGAAAATATCCTGGTATTAAAAGGCTTAGCATGTTGGCTATTCTGTTTAACAATGAGGTGAAAAATGATGCAGATGACTCTGGTAGTAACTAAAAAATGCTAGAACTCTTCTGTAGCTTCCTTTAAGGAGATAGTCTGAAGTTACACGCTCACACTTTTTCTTCACATGACTAATCCACTCTCCTGTGACCTATCTTTAGTTTGATATTGAATCAGGAACAAGAACGGTAGCTTCAGCTGACCCCAAACATTTAGTTACATTAATCACAGGGTGTTTTTGGACTCTGAGCATACTGAATGAAAGACACTTTCTTTGCGAGACATTGATCAAACAGTCTACAGGTATCAGTACATCGAGGCACATTAATCATCTGGTGCATTATCAGTTCCACCAGGAGAATATGTAAATGTGATTCCCGTCAATGATAAGGGAAAGCAGAATTTATTTTTAAAAGTGGTCCATCTGGAGCTCTTGATATAATCTTACCTAAGACAATAGGTTGTAAAGATACATTTTAGCGGGTCTGCCAATGAACATAAAGAACAAGCAAATTAAAGCTATCAAAAAAAAAAAAAAAAAGGGAAAAAAAGAAAAAGATAGTTGCTGTAATTCAGTCACTTGTGGGAATTGCTGTTCCACAACATGGTGGAGGAGACTTTTTCTGCTTAACAAAACAGTGTAGTTTTATGAAAGCTCTTATAATTTTTCAGTAACCACAAAAGCTTTGTTTAAGAGTGGTGCTATTCTATTCTCTGCTTCAGTAGGCTTCTCTCTTGCCCTAGAATACACCTGTGATATACTTGCCTTGTGGCTAAGGATGTGATGCTCATATTTACTGTGAAACTGAGGCAATGGCTCACCTTCGCAGATGGCTCACCTTCACTTGTATTAATGGGGCTGCGTGAGAGATGCAACATGCATCTTGCAGAAAGCATTTTTGCATAGATCTTCTTTTGTCTTTTATCATTGGTTAATGCACTATATTTCTCCACAAGCAAAAAGTCTTTTTTTTTTTTTTTTTTTTAAAAAACTTGTGCCAATTGGTACTCTGCCAGACGGGCGACCACACAAATATGTATTCTGACAGTGTGGGTGTGTGAAAGCTCATTCCCCTCTCACGAAGACACATTTTCTCGCAGAAATATTTCTTGAGGTCTTTCTTGAGGGGATTAGAGACCGGGGCAGGGAATTTGGTAGAGATTGAATATATAAAATAGTCATCTCATTTCCGCTTCTTGTCTCTTTGGTGTTCTTTCCTATCTTCCCCAGCATCTTTGGGCTACAAAAGAAGAACAAGAAGTCCTTTGGGAAGATGAGTGCTTGTCTTTAAAGTGTATGGAACTTGCTAGATTTTGGTCCCTGAAGACTGGAGGAAATGCAGTATCATCCATATGCAAAGGCTGAGGACAGAGCTTGCTTTGGGTCTAATCTTGGCTCTGCTCAAGTCAGGAGGAAGTACCCTACAGTGCAGGATCACAAAATACTTTAGGATTTCTAAGCAGTTTGAGGGGCAATTGGGCTAAATTCTGAAGTTTTTGAAGGAACAGTGCTAAAAAGTATTTTTGAGAGATTAGGGATATAAAGCCATGTAATTAATGCACCTCATCTTGTAGCTGAGACACAATCCACAGGATTTGTGTCTTCTCTCATTACACGACAGCATTTGGCTCTGTCTTATGGTCGACGTTTTGGTTCCCATTTAAATGTGGAAGAATTAGGAAGACTTGCATGTAATTGTAATGTGTCTGTATAAACAAAGACATGATTAACTGCACATGCACAGCGCTGTCTGGGATGCTAGCAAGGAAAACAATGTACAATTTCTGCACATGCAAAAACCCATATTTGAATGCCCTTCCTTTTGCACGTTTAATATTGTTTGTCATCATCTTGCAACCATGTGCCTTTCATAATTGTATTTACAAATACTTTACTTGTACTTTTTTCAAGGTCAAAGGATTATGTCTGCATATTTCAATAAGTTGTCACACAGTGTATTCTAAATGCCTTATGGATTCCCTTTATCATATGTCACCGTTGAGCAACATTGTAACATTGCTGTTAAGTGAAAGTGCTTGTTGAAAAGCAGGATTTTTGTAGAAATGCCCCCAGCTCCCAATGACTAATGTAAGGATAGTGAGCATACCAGTGTGTGCATGGGACACTCAGTTATGTAGGATCACTTGCACAGTTAATACTGTTAATGGCACTTTAATATAAAGTTTTGAAGGTTTTAGGTTTACTCTTTAAAGGGAAGAAAACAGATACAATCTTTCTGGTTTGCATTGCACCTTATATTTCTAAAAGGTCTTTTAGGAAAAAAACAGCTACTGACATTTGTCCTGTGTCCTCTTCTGCTTCTCTAGAGAACACAGCTGGAAGTTAGTTAGATGTTATTTGTGCAGGAAATCGCGTATAGGCTTTCATTGGTCATGCTTAAAACAGTAGAAGAAATTCATGACTTGCTTAGGAAAGGAAGTAAACTATATAGGCTAAAGTGCTGTCTAATATATACCACTTGTATCTCAAACAGGGTCACAGAAAGCTTTATGAATCATCCAATACGCTGGGTGACCATATGCCAGCTGAAGTCTTCAGGGAAACCAGGGAGAAGAAGAAACCCTCAGAAATGACCAGGAATCCACAAGGTTTAAGAACAAGAAGGAAAACTTACAATGCCTGTACTGGTGTTGGTATACTTTGACCCGCAGAACTCAGGACTCCAAGGCTACCTGGAGAGGCAGCTATCCAGAAGCTGCTGACATTTCCAGGGTGGCACAGGACACTGACTAGGTGGCAGAGAGACCCCAGGGCCAAAATGAACCCTGCCTGAGCAGAGGCTGCACGTTAGCAGCCTTTTGCATTGCTACTGAGAGCTGGAAATGACAAATCAGGAGATTGTCATCTGCTGCACATGTTTCTGACTGACTTCCCCTCGTCCCTTAGTTTTACTCTTTTTTCATTCTTTCTTTAACTCTCTTTTGTTCTTCTTTCTTTTAGTTCTCAGTTATAATATCACACTGGAGTACTTAAGAGTGTCTTTAATGAAACAAGACTTGTGCTGCCAGCAGTCGTTTTTCTAAGGCATAATCAACTAACTGATAAAAATATCTGATTATAGCAGCAAGTTCAGGCCACAGCAGTTAAAGGGAGACTTAACGCTTCCATTACAAGTCTCATTACTGAGAGGTTTATAGCTCAATTATTAAAAAGAAGTTGCCATGCAATTTGGCATTTGTTACTACAGTAGAGAGATGTTTGTCTGAGTCAAGTATTTAAAAGTCTGGTTTATTTTACTGTATTCTATTTATTCTCATGGTCTATAGATATAGAAACAATAAATAATTAGAAAAAATATGTGCCCATACTAGTGCTAGCGCCAAATGACAACGGTGGATAAATAGTTTATAACAGAGCAGAACAAAATTTCTGCCCAGCTCTTGAAAGAGCTACTTTTTGGGCAACTTTGAGCCCAGTACACAGAAGACAAGCAGGAAGCCAGTACCACATAATATGCCCTTGTTGGTTTGGCTGTTGCGGCCCTGAGGTGGCCTGGGTGTTGTAGAGTCTGAGGTCTAGGACCAGCACTAGGACTCAGACATCCCTGGAGGCTTCAGAAATTCTTGTGAATGATGATCAGTCAACTTCACTTCTGAGACCATTTCTTCTGTTTTTGTTCTTTCCTTTGAGAAGGTCTAAATCATGATTGATGCCTTATTAATAATACTCATTGTACCACAGCAGAATCATGCTGTGGCCTAACCTAGAGGATTTTTCAGAAGAGGAAGTTGTCTGGTTGTTTGACTCAGACTGCAGAGGTCTCTGAGTGACTACTGTGTTCCGATTTCTGTGCTCTTCTCTTAGCAAAAATTTTGTGTTCGGTAGGGGTAAATACAGTTTATTCCATATTAGGATCATCTCTTTTAAAGCACATTTATAGGTTATTGGCAATTCCATTTGGACATAATATAGTGTGTAGTATTTGGGATGTATTGAAAGATCCAGAGAAGAGAAGTTAAATTCAGGAGGTCAAATGGTTATCGTTAGAAAAAGAATTATATAAATGTAACATTGAAGGACAATGAAAATAACAAGAGAGATAGAAAGTAGAGGGCATACCTTTTGGGTTATATATTGGATAAGAACATAAAAACATGCAAATCTATAATTTTAACAATTTTATTAACTTTTTGAAATTGTTTTTAGTGCAGATACTGGGCTTGTGTTGACAGCTGCTTCCTTTGGGATCACCACAATGGAGCTATCTTCCATGTTTCAATAACCTTTTCTTTTTTTCTCCCCTTTTCCTTTCCTTTTGAATGAAATATGTGCTCATCTTTAAGAATATGAGAAGCCTCATTTATTGCAACTGAACTACTTATGTGCTTACAGATAAGCAAGTAGGGAAAGGTATGCAAAAATTGCCTTCTTTTTAATATGTATAAAGGCCTTCAAATAAGAGGTAAGCTGTTTACATTTTTAGTAAAGTCAGTATCCTGTCAGGTCTGAATACTTTGTTAGTGTTTATTGCCTTTTTTTTTTTTTTTTTTTTTTTAACAATTCTGGACTCAAGAGTCATTTCCAGAGGATTTTAATTCTTTTTTTCCCTGTTTTACACCTCATTGAGTCCTGGGAATATTTTAAGGGTTCTTTTGACATTTCTGAATGGAGGTTCTCTTATCTCAATGTATGTATTTCTCTACGTATGTGTTTTGCTAGAATGCTGCTTTATTTTTTTTAATGCTGTAGCTAATTTTTAAATTTTCTTTACTATTCTGCTGTGTTGGTTTTGTTTTTTTTTTTTTTTTCCCTCCGCTGGGAAAGATGGCTTTTAAAACACAGATGGATATTCAAAAATCTCCATTTATGATACCTGAATTGTTCTGATTTGAGGTGAGCAATTACTAGAGAAATGTTGTTTACTTGAAATTTTCAAAGATGTCCCAAAGGCAGCCACCTGGAAATATTAAAGAGGGAAGGCTAAGGTATTTATGAGGAGCACCGTGGTGGCTCTTTCCATCAGGATCATCCTAAGAGACATTGTTTATAAATGGATTATGAGCTTCAATCGTTTTATTAGGATTTTTATTTGTGCATGTTAAAGCTAGGCGCATTATAATTGACCCACACTTACTGCAATTGCTGAGCAAGTCTGTTCCGTAGCTACCTGAGGACATTTTCACAGCATGCTTGGTAACTGTGTAATTTGAGAATGTGAATTCACCTTCAGTTATAAGTTTGTCTTTTCTTCTGAATAATAAAATACTTCCAGGAATATGGCTGCACATAGGAAATTCCAACCCTGATTTTCCAATGCCCCTTTTGTTGGCTGTTGTACACCTGGGGTCTTGACTGTTTCTCTGTCTGGCCACCCTGTTGGAAGGGGAAATGCCTGCAGACGTGACGTGAAAGCAGATTGCTGATGAGCTGCATTGTGCCCTTTAGGTTTTAGTTTTCTGTGGATTTAACTTGACTGGATTGAATACATTTGATTTCATGTGTGCAGAAAGGATGGTTATGTGCAAACTCACTGTTAAACTCCAATCACAAAATCTTTTGAGGAGGAAAGAGTAGATATTTCACCAGGTTTATTGGTCTGAAAATTAACTGCCTATGATTCTGTAGCCTGTGTGTGCAGTGATCATCCATGGATTACCCACTCACTGTTGTCTTACAAAAGAGTCTGACAAATCATATGTTTTTAGTGTGCTACCATGTTAAACCATTGCTTTGCTAACATGTCCCTTGGGCTGCAGTCTGGAGACACAAGTCAGAAGATGGTTGAATATATGCAGAATGAAAACTATTGTCATTTGAAAGCATCATCTCATGAGGGGGAGGAGGGAGAGTGCACGAGGAGTACGTTGATTGCGACTGACATGCGCCTTAATATCTGATGTGGCTTTCACACTTGGAAATATTCAGGACTCCATATGTTCCAAAAATCCCACTGAACAGTGCATATAAGATTGCCTTTATCATTCTTTAATCTCAGTTTAATTGCTGTGGTCAAATTACCCCACACTTAATAACCCACAGCTTGGTATATTATTTAATATGGTTGACACATACTTTGTTTTAAATGTCAGTGCTGGTAAAGCCCTGGAGTTGGCAATGCTGTGCATGATAGATGGCAGAGGAGATGGATCATCTGTTCTTTGTCTGTGCTGTTGGTATGTTGGCTGCAACTTTTTCAACTGTGACACTAGACTCGTGCCAAACTCAAAGCTACTGAATGGGTAACATTATCCCTTGTATCTGATGTTTTGTAGCTGATCATTCTCAATTTCTCTGATTGTTTTTACAGGAATGTGTAATACTATATCACCGAAGTCAAAGTGGCAAACTAGTGTTGTTTCAAGTGGGCTGATTTAATTATTTCAGCACCCAGTGGCACCTTTGTTATTAAAGGATTTTCACAAAGCAGTACATAGTCTAATTATGAATTTACACAAGAGACCGTAACAGCATCTGCTGGGTAAATAATATACATTTGTAAAATGGTCTAGCTACTAATTTACACAGCCGACCACTGAGACACTGCAAGGCTGTTGCATTCTGTCATGTCAGCTCTCAAACACTTCCAAGCATTCCCACTTCTCTTTACAACTGTTAACAAAACAGTGAAAAATCACATAACTAAAACTCCCTTCTAGAAAACACAGTACTGTTTTGAGTTGGTGAATTCAGCTGCAATTTCATTCAAAGCTGCCTTCTTGTCCCCATCTGGGTAGCAGTTCGTGGGAAATGTTAGATCACCAATATTCCAGGACTTGAATTTACATTAGCACAAGCACACAGGTTCAGGAGAAGGTGTACGTTTTCATTCTGGATTGCTAGCTCCCACTCTGTTGGTGCAAATCTGTCCTCAAGCCAGATTAGCTGGTCCCTAGAGACTTTCTCCCTGCATAGGAGAGCCTAAAGTGCCTTTGTACCTCCCATGTCACATCCCCACAACTACATTCGGACTACAGCCAGGACATGCGTATCTGAATAATCTTTGCCTACAATCTTGGTCCCTTGCAGCTATAAAAGGTAGGTGCCAATCACAACAGGTCAGGGGCTGCACTGACTTGTTCTGGAAAGGCTGGTTGGTCCCAGATCTGCAGATGCAAGATTGAGTTCTCACTCATTGAGAACACTGTGGCCTTATTTTGGCATCTGGGCGTTGATACAGAGGCACAAATTATCTGCTTCTGAGTACAGCTATAATAGATTCATGCAGCTCCTGGGTAACAAGATGATGACAGCTGGGGAGTAAATTGCTGGTGTAAGGTAAAATTTTTGCCAAATCAGTGAGACTGACATTCTTAGCCTGGAATCCATTAGTGACTAGTGAGAATAAGATTTAAGATTTCTCTAACCCTCAGCTACATGCAGCTTTGCAAAGTGGAAAGAAGAGGTTTAGCTATGGCTTAGTGCTAAGAAGAGAGGAGCTCAATGTTAGGAAATGCCTTGAGTATCTTAACTGTCCATGGAGATGCAGTTGGCTACCAAAGCAAAACCAAACCAAACTGAAAAAGCCTAAGGAGAAAGAAAAGTAAAGAAGTTTATACTGGGTGATCCTATCTCTTCCTGTGTTTCTGGCACACAGGAGATGAGCGTGGAAGGAGAACATAATGGTTTCATTGCCATCTGTGCAGTAAGATGCCCATCAACTTGAAGTCTTACCTTTTTGCAGGCAGGAAACTGGACAAGCTCTCCCATAGCAAATCCCCCTGTATTTCCTCACAGCTGTCTCACCTATGTAAGCCACAGAGCATTTTCCAGAAATGCTGAGAAAAGATTTATGTCTACAGTGCAGGAGAAGTTCTCCTTCCCTGTTTAATTCTGAACTCTTTATCAGCAGGCTACATCTGGGGAAGGGAATTTGGACTGGTTTTCCCAAGTGCTCTATTTTCCATTTAAACATCATTCTTAGAAAATGATCCTATGCCTTCAAAACAAAGCTTGTGTTTCACATTAAAAGTACATCCATGCAGCACTGTTTATCCAAAAAAGAAAACCAATATAGCTATTTTTCTTGATTCCTCGCATATGTATGGGACAAAGACAGGAGAAAAGAGTGGGAAAAGTTGGAAATAGAGACTTTGCTTACTCAAGCAGAGTGATGATTCTCATCAGTCATGCCTCTTGCTCCTGCATCTGTGGTGTATTTACTCTCAAAATAATAGGAGAGTGGTATTGGAGAAGGAAATCACCTGTGCCCTAAAAGGAAAAGACCCTTTTGAAATGCATAATGTGGGACTGTCAACCTATTGGAAGGCTTCTGATAAATACCTGATTTGTTTATATATAAGATCCTTATAGCAGCTATATAATGTTAAGCACAGGCTTGTATCCTTTGCTGGCTAAGCAGCTGGATCTGTGGAGGATCCATTTTTTTGCAACGACCAGGCAGAAAACACCTTCTGGATAAAGGAATGAAATATTTATTGATTACGTACGTTGGCTTTTTTGCCTCACATTGCCTTCAAATTGAAGACAACACGGCAATTTGTTGGAGAAGAAATATATTTTTGCTTTGTTCCAGGCAGTAAAGTAGCTTTATGAACAAGGCTCTCAGCTCTTGTTCAAGTGTATTATATCATTTATGATGTCTTTATAAACCAAGCATAGCTTGAGAGAGTCGAGGATGAGTCAGCCTGAAAGAAAACATATAATTAATATTTTACTGTAAATGATTTGGGCATAAGATTATCCATGAAAATCAGAACTATTACCCGTCTGTGCATAATGAATGGTGGTTGGAGTGGGTAAATGGGGATTTCAGAGAGTGAAAAACTGTGTTTAAGATGAAAGCTTGTTTCAGTGAAGACAGGATCATAGCAAAAATGTAACAGGAGAAGTGAAATATAATTAGGAACGTGACATTAACACTGGATTTTCAGAATGTTGCCTAACAGGTGGGTGGAGTTTATCTGACTTTATTTCAGCTGGAGTATTGAATCACACAGATGCAGTCTTTCAAATTATTTTAGACTCTGAGAAAAAAGGTAACAAGAATGTTCAAATACATGAGCTCCCACCGTCAGCATGTGTCCTCGCTCTTTCTCTTCTAGCTCTAATAATCACCTCTAAGTTAAGATGGTTCTTGCTCTTCCTCTGTCACTCCTTGTTTCTGCAGCTCTGCACTGGAAAGCAGAGGGGATATTGAGTTTCCTTTCATCACAATGGCAAGTCAGTGAAACATCTGTTTTAAACAAAATGTGCAAAAGGTTTAAAAAGAATTAATTTTTTTTGGCATTTTTTGTTTATGCCTGTTAGACACCTATTTTTATTAAAATAAAATTTATGAGTATAATACGAAGGAAAGACATTTAAAAGATTGATTTGTAGAGTAATCAGAGAGGAAGTATATGAAAGGCAAAATGTCCACCAGAACCGACAGCACAAGTCACTTTCTGGACTCCAGGATGGAAGTATCAATACAGAAACATTTGTTTCAGTTTATGAACTTTTTTGCAATCCAGCTAAAATATCAGCACCACCTGTGATACGAGCATCAGATTTATTATCAACTTGTCAGGAATTGCAGAACAGCCTAACTCCACCCGACTGTTAATAAATCAGGTGCTGAAAGCACTTCAAATGAGAACCTTGCTGAAGAGACAAGTAACTCATGAGGATCAAAGGCTCAAGTTGGTTAAACTGGCCATTTGCCCTTTTGGCATAATCAAAATGTATTTTTAAAAAAGAAGAAAAAAGAAAAATAAACAGAAAAAAGGTCACAAGGCATCATGTTTTTATCAGACTAGGACAAATATTAAAGTGAGAGTGGGCATCAGTAATTCATTCACCCTGATCCTGCAAGACTGAGTTTTATAACATTGCAGAGTTAGTAAAGCTTACAGATTTGATCCAAAGCCCACTGAAGTCAATGAAAAAAGAGTATTTCTTTTGATTTTGTTTGAATCTGGCTGTTGGGAGCTGCTAGCTTTGGACAGCAAGTATCCACTCTCCAAAGAAGCTGACATGTTTCTTCACTCCGTTCCCCTGTACTCCACTGACATTACATACATGCAGAAAATCAACTGAAAGCCAGGCTTCTGATGTAAGAAAGTGCCTGAAAAATATTGCAATATCCAGTTTCCTGGATTAATTAATAAAATTACTTGCTCATCAACGTAGATTACATGCTGGGCATTTAGCTGGCATGCTTTAGGGAAGGGGTGAGAGAAAAGTTCAGAGTGGGTGGAGCTGTAGGGAAGAGAGAGGAGGACATAGGTTAAGAAATATCATGAATATTGATTCATGATTGCAGGAATATTTTTTTAAACACTGAGTAGCTCTGATTTGTATGAACAGCATTTGCATGACTAACAAGCTGAGGTTGTTGGTGACATTAACATTGGCAGCTTTACAGGAGCTGTATTTTCACAAGCTCTAACTCTTCTTTTTGCCCTTGCAGTGGGCATAAACTGTAGGGATTTTATCATTCAGTGTCAGCGAATGTCCACTTACATTTTGAGTTTCCTCTTTCTTTCCTGTGTCCTTTTACTGGTGGTCTGTAGTAGAAGACAGGTGGTTGTTGTGAACTGGATGTTTTTTTTTCTGTTCCTGGATGATTGTTCAAGTCATAAAGAGGGTGAGGAAGAATTTTTGGATGATCATGTAGCCATGTGGCAGTCTGGGAGGGGTCTGTATGTCAGAGTAAGTGTGGGCTTCACGGGTGTCTGCATTATCCTTGGTAGATGATGCATTGACCTTGTGGGCAGCAGAAACAAACGCAGGAGGAGCATTAGGGTGAACAGGTAGGGCTGAGGCACATCTCCCACACTTGGTATTGAAGCAAATGTGAGTCACAAACAGCAGTGTGGGTGGAAATGGTGTTTTGGAAGAGTTTGATGCAGAAATCCATGCTTTCAGGCTTGCAGTTGTAATGCTGAGGGATGAAAGTTCTCTTTCTCTTGGATTCCCAAGTACAGTGCCACTGATCTGAGCAGAGTTGGTCTAGGTTACAGCTTTTGCAGGAGGGAAACCAATCATGTTCCTGTGGTAGTGATGTACTCCTGAAGTCAGTGCAGAAATGGATGATTCACCAGGTCAGTGTGTGACGCTCTAGATTTTACTGTTTGCACATGTGGTTGGTTTTGTGTAAGAAACCGGAAAGCAACCTAGTTTGTACTGAGTTCAGGATATTAGGAAATCTGGGGAGTGGAGTGGCTGAGGGCTGTGGAGTTTCAGTTGTGCAAATTCAACATCAGACAAGAAAAGAGCATATTTGCCATCCCTCTTTGCTTTGCCTTTGCAAATATCTGACATTAGGAGAGCATAGTCATTGAGACTCACCTGCAGTGACTGATGCATTCACTCCCAGCACTGCGCTCTGAGAAAAGCCACTTCAAGCTTCAGAGTGATGTCTCCAAACACAACATGGTTCCACCTGTTGTCTTTAGTAGGGATTCACAGAAGTGCAGGTCCTGGTGTTTGCTGTGCAAACCAGGGGAATCTTCACCAGCCAGGCTCTGGTGTGTAAAATGAGAGCTCTTGTTGATTCAGCCCAGAGACTTGTTTTCAGAGAGCTCATGTGGGTTCTGCATTATTACTGGCCCTTTGAAAAATGTTTTTCAGTCCTATGCTTTAAAAATCAAAAAATGTTGAGTGAGAAGCCTATTTTCTTTAGGGTTTGCTTCTCCATTCACTGTGTTGGCAGAAGAGCTGATGCTGGCAGCAGAAAGGCCAATATTTCAGTCTTTGGCCTTCTTTGGAGTATTAAAGGTACTTGAGTTTAGTAATTTGCAGTGTAGGATGCACCTCTTAATTAATTTTAAAAGTAAGATATTGTAGATTGGGGTGCCCTTCTGAAAGCCAGGCAGTACTTCACACAAAGGATGAGTCTGTGCTAGCTCAGGGTGCACATCCTTCCCTGATGAAACATTGTGCACCTCACAGCATGAGCTTCCAGTTCTGCAAAATGGCAACAACCACCTGATCTTTCATCAAACTTAATTAATCAGCTGATTTTTTAAATTATGAATGCCTAATGTGGGATAACCTTGTGGAAACTTTTTGATCTGTGTAGGTATGAGGAAATTTTACTCTTATTCCACCATGTGTACTAAGGGAACTTAGGAGTTCTGGAGTCAGAGAATTGGGTTTTCTGCGGCTGAGAGTGGGAAGCACCGTTCTTTTGATACAGAAATTTTAAGCACATTAATGGGTGAAACAGACTGTGTGTAGTGATTCTGTCAACAGACCTCATGGTATACAAGCAGCCTAATAATCACAAGTGCTTCTCTCTGTTTAAAACGCAGAAAAAGAACTGACATCTTTTATCTGAAAGACAGACAATCTGTATCCTGTGACAATTCCAGATTATGGATCCCAAGAGGCTTTCCTTACATTCGTATTTTATCACGGAAATCACAGCTAGTGCTATTTATTTTCTATACCTCCACACAGTTTTCAAGGTGTTGCCAGCAGGACCTGTGCTGATACTGACATGTGTTGTTGTCACATTGCAAGATCTTATAGAAAACCCCAAATATATAAATATCAGTGTTTTCTTGGATCTTCCTTTGCTTTCAGTGGTTTTGGAAACACTGGCGCTAGTTAATTCACATGCTTCGTCTGTTTTGTATGCTTTTTTCCTATTTCTAAGGGAAGACTTGTTCCTAGTAGACTGGTTTGGAGTATCACTCTTTTGTTGCTATTTTCATGTGAGAGAGCTATGTATATGTCACTTTCTAGCTATTACTACAGAGTGGAATAAGAATAAATGTCTGGAGAAAAAAGAGAAAGCCTTGATTAATTGGGAAAATAAGCAGCTTTTGTCTGAGATTTCTTCATTACAGTATTCCCATCCTACTGCTTTGCATGAGTTTGCTGCCCAGATCCACAGTAGAAGTTGGGAGGACGGACAGCAGAACTGCTAAGGAAATAGGGCTCCATCCACACAGCCACACTCCACACATCTACTCACTGTCCTCTGTTTCGACGTGAAAGATAAATGTCACTCAGGTACCTTCCCTCTGGACTTCCCTTACCCTAGGGATCAGTGGTGCATGAGAATGACCCATCCCTAGTGTACTGACATCCACAAACTCATGATTTGTCATGGTTGCAGTTCCTTCAAACTCAACTTTGGGTTTGTGAGAACAACAGGTTCTCCATGCTGATACCCTGTGATTTGAGTTGCTTTGCCTGGCAGACTGTCAACCTTCTCTAAAATTATAATCTGTTTAAGGCTTGGGGCAGATTTTGGCTGAAAATATTTGTTGCAGAACTTACCTACAACTTGTTTCTTTTTTTAAAAACAACCCCCCCCCAAAGTATTAATATATAATATATACATATTCACACATATTCATACACATATTGATAGATATTCATATTCTTTTTCTCACTTCAAGGAGGCATCTTAAAGATCAGTTCAATACAGTAGGACAGTAGGTCACACAGCAGCCAGGTAGACTGGATAATTCCTTTTTCTTATAAAGAATATAATTAGTTTTTATTACCACATGCAGAAGACGGGGACTCTGTTTTTGTGTTTCTGAGGCCCACACAGCACAGTAGATCAATCCAGCATATCCATCTCAGAAAGAAACTACATTCCTCTTACTTTTATTTGAAATCCAGGTGCCAAAACATGCTTAAGCCTTGATTCTTCATGTCATGACACCTTGAGGACTTTGCATCGCGTGTCTACAAAGCAGGGTAGGAATCAACACAGAAATCCAAAGCTTCTTTTACTCTCTTCTTTTCTCTACCCCATATATAAACTATCCAGATGATTTCTGGCAATGAAATAGTAATGGCAGCGGGATGGTAATTTTATCTTGAGTTTTACAAGCAAGATGAGGGGCCAAGAAGGAAATCAGGTATGAAGGTTGCCAAATATACCTTCCATTTATCATTCCAGCTAACAGGGGGTAAATTATTTCTGAGTGGCAGCTTTAAAAGGGAGGGGAGAAAAGCAACGTACACTAATATCTGCAAACATGTTCCTCGTGCTACAGAGGTGTCTCTGAGGAGTGGCTGGTTTGGTAAGCCAAAGTATAGTCCTTCCCACAGGAGAAGTGGAGCGTGTTATGCTGGAATTCTGGTCATGCTGTTGGAGCTAAAGAACCTGGAAGTGTATCTCGATGGGAACAGGCTCTATAGTAATGGTAACACAAAAGATGGACCTTTTTTACAGGACATGGAAATGAAGGGAATATTTTTGTCCAAACAGAATACTCTCAGTTGGGGCTCCAGCAATTTTTCAGTTCTGGATAGTGTGCATTATGCTTTTTTTGTAAAGAAAACAGATTTCAAGAAATACGAGTTTTCGTATCAAATATCCCCAGAATTCAGCAAGAAGGAGAGCTTCATCTTTTGCTTTGCCATTTTCATGCCATTTCAAAGAGGGACAGCTCTTGCTTTAGGCTGTGATAAAGAATGGGGCTGTGCTGATCTAACCAGCTCAGGACATGGCCCATCATGTCTGCTCTGTGAAGATGTTTACAATGCTGTTCTGAAGAGAGTTATAAGTAGACAAAGCATCCGGTGAATGGAAAACAACGTGCTTGAGTCATTATACTCGACTGTTTTATAATATGATATTTCTCAGGTGCAGACTCCCATTTACTTGTCCAACCATTGCCATTATTATTACACAGTAATTATAATTTACCCATACAAATTAGTTGGCTAAGAGGAAGGATTAAGTGACATATAAAAAAGCATACTGACCAGAACTAAATAGAAAATTCCAAGGAGAAGTCCTTAAAATAAAGTGATTGTATAATACTTAATTGTATAATATAAGCTGTATTTTCCCAAAAGACATTGTATTAATCTTATGGTGGTCAGCCATTACATTTGGTCCATTTATAATCACTTAGAGCAACTTAAATACGAATTTAAAAAAGGATCAAACTTTTTTCCCACTAATCATGCCTAGTGTTTTCCCCATAGCTTATTCCTCTTCAGAGCTCTTCACTAACATTAGCTAATTATTCTTTTTTCTAATTAGTAGAAATTGACTATGGTCAAAAGGGCCATTCAGCCAATTAGCACAGTTCTACCTTCAAATCTCAGAGCTTCTGACCCAGAGCTTTCAAATGGTTGATGAAGATATCATAACGCAGTTGTGCTGAGCCCATATTAAAGGCAGCAAACTGGAGAGAAAGAAGGAAAGAAAGAAAGAGAGAGAGAACGAAAGAGAGAAAAAGAAAAAAAAAACACCTCAGGGAAGTGTATCAAATCTCATCTGCAGCTTTCCCCAGAGGCAGCAGCATGGAGAATGAAGGGCTGCATCCAGGGTTCCTCCTGCCCTGCTCACAGCTGCCTGGGACACAGGGCAGGTGGGGTTATCCTGGCCTTTTTGGGAAGGTTTAGAGGCATGTGGGGTTTGTGGTGGACGCCTGTTCAGAGCTACTTATCTTCTCATTGTGCGCTGGATGTGGCAAGGGTCATTTTGATGTTATTCGAGTGGTGGCCCTGTACATGTCCTGCTGCTGCCTGGAAAAGCAAGCCCACAGCTAGCTCTGCGTAATCATGAGCTTTACCCTGGTGTGTGTGTTCTTTCAATTTTCAATTTTAAACCTTACCAAACTAAGGTAATACACAGCAAGATGGATTTAGGAAGTGATTTATTTTCTTTTAAAGTCATATTCACATTCAACTGTCTCTCAAAAGAGTGTTTCTTCTGTGTCTTCTGAGTCTGGTGTGTAGACCTGCCACTTGCCAAAAGTCGTATTGCTCCCTTTTTAAGAATTCATATGCATCCATAACTCAGTAGCTGTAGCAGAAATATCTCTGGAAATATGAACAAGGTCACTCCCCCTTTGTGTTCTGAATTTCTTTACTCATTCTTCTAAAAAGGCAGCTAAGTGACAAATCCTCATCGAGCAGCAGCTTGGGTTGGCTATTAGAGAACAGCTGCATTTGTGAGACTTGTTTATGTTTCAGAAATTGTGAATGTTTTAACCCTGAGCAACAGTGTGTGCTCTGGGAGATTAATATCTGCATTACATGGACTTGCTGAGAATAAATTAACTCTTGATGATACGATTACTGTCTTAGCAGTGTTCACTGCATACAATTGCATGGTGTCTAAGATATTAATGTGTTTTTGTGAAGAATTTAGGAAACAATTTATTTATATGACTGTGCTTCATTCCATATCACACCAGGACATCAATTAACTACTATCGCCTCTAAAAGAAATATAAATCACGTGTCTCATTGGTTACGAAGATAATACCGGGCCAATAATTCACAAAGAATAATTCATTCCATGAATTGTGCCTCATTCTGTGCTTATGAATTGTTCACAAACAGATACAACTTTCTCAAGTTTTCATTTTTCAAATTATTATAAAGGATTATTCTTGGTTGCAGTTCGATCATGGAGGCTTTGAATATTCAGTTTGGAGGGATTTTGTTTGGTCACACAGTACAATATATTTCTTTCTTGACTGAATCAATGTGATTTTTACAATGAGTTGCTGTTATGAATACTTGTGAGACCTAAGGTAAATATCCTTTACAAATTTTCGTAAAATATGGCGCTTGGAAAAAAAAATATTTCTTTTGACACTGCCCAGAAATATATAAAAAAGTGAACCTCCAGAATGGTAAAAACCAGAGTAAGCTTTAAAAAGGATTTATGTGGAGATTTTGAGGAAAACATACTCTGGGAAATAATATATAAAAATAAACTCACTGTCACCTCCAGTGCAGTTTCTAAAATCAGGGAGCAAAAATAATTTCCTTAGGAAGATAATTAACTCCAGCCACTTGTAAAAGAAAAATAATTTTTAAAAATTAACAACAAATGTGTGGACTTTAGTTCCTATTTGTTTTAAATTTTCTGCAGAATCTTTGACTTTAATAGAAAAAAAGATTTGAAACGTTTTTAGAAGGAATTGTGTTTGTGTTGGCAGCATGAGAACCAGGAAGAAAAGATGAATTTTTCAGTAAATGGTGCTTTCTGAACAATTTAGAGATGATTTAAGAATTTTCCTTAATACCCTGGCTGCATATAAGCAAAATAGTAAATACATATGATAAAAAATGTAAGTATGATTTTAATTTTCAAGATAGAGCCTAAAATAATCTTCCTGACTCAAGTTTATCCTTTTTGCCTGTAGGTGCTGGCATAAATTAGAGACAATTTGAACCATGCCAATTTTTGAACCTACCCTTAGAACAGCACATCCATTGGAAATGAGGTAGCTGGTTTTCCATGATACTGCCTGTGTGTTGAATATTGGATGGAAGGGTTGAACCTAGTTTTTATTCGTTTTGCTGAAAATAGATAAGATGGAAAATTTGCAAGCGTTTCATTTTTTTAGTGTTCGATTCACGGATATCAAACCCTTTCTTCTCCGAACAGCCTACTGAGAATCTGAAATCCATCCTCTTCTCTCGTATTGCTAGGCATGCTTTTCCCATGCTAATACATTAAGAAACTTTTATTGCACTGAAGAGCATATAAAGTTCACTGCTTTGCCATGACCTTTTCTCCTTTAAATTGTTTCATCATTGTGACCAATAGGGACCAAAGGGAAGATGTAAAAATGTTAGGGACGTTTATTTCTGAGAAGGTTAAGCAACTTTTGCTATGCCCTTTTTACATTCTTCCAGACCTTCTAAAAAGAGACCATAACATGACAGTGATGGCCTCCTTAATTACATTTTGTTGTCAGAGGAAGCATGCTTTAAAAGACCAGTAACCCAACACTCCTACAGTTGAGGATTTCAATAATCTCAACCAGGTTCACAACATTTGGAAAACCCCAAACCTTCTGTCAACTGATTGAAGCAAATTTTACGCATGCAAGAAATACAGTCATCTGGCACAAGGTTCTATGTTAGGGGGCTTGGGCAAAAGGATCTAGTTTCAGTTTGCCAAAGTTTCATGAGCAGTTGGATAGATTTCACAATGGCAAAGGCTTATCAAAAAGCTAAAGAGCAATATGCTCCTGCTGTGCTTGTTTTCAGTAATGTTCATCTCCATAATAAATGTAAATCAAGTCCTGAATATTGCCAGTCTAGCATTGAAATCTTAATAACAACTGAAGATTTAGAAAAATATAGATATCGGTGGAACTCAGTTAATCTCCTTCCTGGCCTTTTTTGTTTGGCCACTGAATCTGGTTGTTTTGTTTCTATCACAACTGCTGGTAGCTTTGTTCAAAGCAAAGGAGAAAATTGCTCCTGCGTGCCTCCATTTTATATGTGTGTAAGTCAGACTTACACAGAGTGGACTGCTACAGTGATATAGGATATGTGGACTTAAAGCCAAACAAAGGTGGACAAAGGCTAATGCGTTGAATTTAGCAGGAGAGTACAATGGGTAGGAAATCCCAAACAGGGGCACGTGCATTTACCTGAAATTGAAAAGGCTATTGTCTCTACATATTCTAGGGTTCCTGTAGCATGCCTATGAGTTAGGTTGGCAAACCTTCTGGCCTTTCCTTGCAAGATGAATTGTCTTCACTGAAGACTGTCTGGGGAGCAGTGGAAGTGGTTGTGGCATTTGCAAAAATAAAAGAAAGAGGCTGTATCTGACTGCTTCCCTCTGGGAGGACACAGCCTGTGTGTCCCGGCTTCTCTTTCTGTAGAACAAACACGCCTACAGTCTGTACCAAATTTAAGGACCTGGAAACAAAACTTCCAGGCTCCTACTCAGGACTTAAGAACAATCAAAAATGAAATTGGTCCCAGAGCAATGGGACAGGTCACAGGTTGCACCGGACTGAACTCTGTGCATTTTCAGAAAGGCTTGCAGAGCCCGTATAAATATCTATGTAGTTTAAATCAACAATGCTCATATTTTAGCCATCTACCGCCAGCTCTCAGTGGCATGATTCTAGATGTTCTCTGTGGCCTAAAGCAGAATAATCCGCTGGCATGGTGTGAGGATTAAATCTTTAGCATCTGAAAAGTGCCTTACAAATGAAACAGGCAAGATACTATACCCTCTGCAGCTGTCGCCATAGCCTTCAGGTACTCCTAAGAAGCAAAAAGTATGGATCCATAGCAACTCCTGAAACAGCCACTCTTAAGAAACATATAGAAAATGTCCAAATCTGGGTGGAATTATCCAAAAGGAAGGATGACAAGAGCCTCGTGGAGGTATTCAAGCAACTGGGAACGTTGGTACGTTTAGCCATAGTATCATGCTGGGCAAAAGTGCCAGATAGGGAGAGGTGTTACCATTGTTCCCACATTGCTGTCCTTGGTGAGAAGGCAGAGAAGAAAGGAGAGGCTGTTGGTATTGTCCTCTGACAAGTTGACAGCTGTTCTCATACAGACAAAATTAACAAAAAAAAAAAAAAGGTGAGGGAAGAAGCACAGAGGTATTGAGGTAAAGAAAGAGGCTATTTTGCTAACATGAAATGCACTCCATGCCTGGGAGAGTGAAGGAGAGGCTGTTGTGGTACAGTGATATGTGGGACCCTCTGGGAGGAGGATAGCTCAGAGCAGTGTGGTGGAGGAAGCCACGCCACACACAAGAGCATTTCTGATGAGTTCAGGCTTGCCTTCATGGCCAGCACAATGGTGCCATGTTGAGCACTGCACAGCAGTAGGTTATCAGGGCAGCTTTGTGACTTGGGAGCCAGGTCATTTCAGCTGGCTTCAAGGGATCACAAACTCTTGCTGCATGACAGCAAGGGAACCTTTAGCCAGGTTTGTTTTTCCTTTGTGAGATGTGGACCCTAGACAGACATCCAAGCATTTCCTCACTGCAGGCTGCCCCATCTGAGACTATTTGCTCAAGGCCTGTGGTGCCAGGTTGACTCAGTAAATCGGGTAAGAGCAATAGCTGTGACTCCCTGAGCTCTGCTTCAGTCTGAGTTACTCAGGCTGAGAATCCGGCTTTGCCCATCACTTCAAGGTGCTGTTTCTTCAGCATATGCCTCTTACTACCGACTTCACATTCCTGCCAATGCAATTCGTCTCTATCATGTGTCCCAAGTGCAAATTTTTACCAGATAACACAGAGGAAGGTGTCCCCTGTACAATTCTGAAACTCTTCTTTCCTGAGATATCTGAAGTTCCTTTCAGAGGATTCAAATCCTGTGCACCTCACAGGCACAAATGACTATATTCTGCACTTGAAAAATTTGATTAGAGGAGGGATTTCATCAATGCCGACAATACATTTTCGTAACTTTGGATTTTCAGATGCCCAGATTTTAGCAGTGTGGGGAAGTGTTTGGAAGGAATGTTATATTGCAAGACAGTGGTTGCAGGTTCTCATTTTAGTCCTTTCCTTATTATATACTGGAGGGAACAGAAGCTAAGATGGATAAGTAAAATTTTGAGGCCTGACTGGTTGGGCAGGAGTCACATTCTTGGAACAATAAATAGCTCCTTCCAGATCATGATATGCTAGCAGTGTTGGAGAAGCAATAATGGGACTGGCCCAAGTTAATGATATATATTAAAGGAGATTATACAGATATCAAGGACATGTTTAGTAAAGCATCTGTTGTCTGCATCTGTCACCACAACATTCTGGCAAGTGTTGGGAAATATGGAAAGTGTGAAGTAGGAGGAGAAAAACTTGATCTGCGTTTGTTGACTGCTTGTTGACAGCAACTGCGTAAGATATTTGCAGAATGCTTTAAAAGTTTTTAAATTAATTGTTGGGATTGTTTATGCACAACCTATAAATCCCATTCTGATCATGTTTCTGGCTGGCAGAGTAGGGAAGGATGTTAGAGTGAAGGGGTGTGTTTGTGTGCATCTGCAAGTGAGCGTGCATGTGAAGAGAAAGCAGCCAAGATGTTTAGTACTAAAGCCTGATCCTGAAATAATTGAGGCTACAGAATGATCTTCAGAAAGGAAATACAAGCTGGATTTTGATGATGGTAGGAGAAGAGCAGATGACTCAAATCAAGGCACATATAGTATCATGAACTAGGCTGGAAATCCACGTCCTGATCAACATGTTGCATCCACCATGAACCTGCAGCTCAGCTGGATCCCGGCTAAAGCACTGTGGTGGATGGGGTGTTTCCCTCCATGCACAGGCTTGGGATAATGTCTTCAGTTCAGGTCTGATCCAAACTTTGCTGAAGTTTGTGGAAAGAAGCAAATCAGCCATGAATCAAAGTTTTAATGGCTGTTTATTTGTCTAACATTTTATATTGTAATTAAGCTGCCATTTTTAAAAACAAAGTCTCCTCCCACCCCCCAAATTGCCATCAATCCTTCCAACAGGAGCATGCTACAATTTAATGTAAATTGGGACAAGGAGAAGGTGTGGAACCGTGCCAACACAAATGTTCATTTTTACAAGCATAGTCCTGAACGGAGGATGAAGCGGTTTTGTAAGTTCTGTGTTCTCTGTTGCCGCTTAGGTTACATTCTGAGCAGTTCCAGTTGTCCTGTTGTTTTGTTGCTCACTTGTAAATCAAATGGACTGTTTTGCTGTTGTCTTGTTGAGTGCTGGAATAAGCACAAACAGGAGCTTCTCTACTGCTTTTCAAACTGTATTTCAGTCCTGAAAAGGTGGCAGTTGTGTCATGATTTACAGCTCCTATTTGGTGTTTTTAATTGGGAATTTACACGACAATTTGTGGCTACATGATTATGTTAAGATTATCTTATGAAAGATCTAGGACACTTGTTTGTGAAACCCTGGGGGCACATACCAACCTCCTTAGTTATCTAACCAACTGTTGTGCTCCTGGGTTAAAAGAGTGGGGCTTTCAGAAGTGGTTTGATCTTCCTCTGGAAGGTTAAAGGTTGAATGACTCATAAATGAAGAAAGAGTGATTTAATCCAAGGAACCTGTGCTGTTATTGTAAAGCAATATTCACCAGTGATGGTACACTGCTGTATAAATGACAAACTGTGCTGCGATGGAAGTTGTTATTACATCACTGGAAACTTCACCTGCACTGCATTTATGACTCAATAAACATAGGTTTATTTAACAGCCATAGGAACACCTACAGCCATTTTGTGTTAAAGGTCAGGAGTCCTAAATTTCAGTTTACATGTTAGTTTTCATGGGTGAGGTTTGTAAAATGTGATGAATAGCATTAAAGGATCAGAACATAGCCAAAATATAATGTTGTAAATATGTGTTAATATAACCATTTGTATTGTGCCTGTTTCCTTGAAGTGCTTGGGAGGATTGTTTATTTGCTGAGTGTTGCTCTGAAAACAGATTTATATCACTTGGTCACAATTCCGTCTCCCTTTCAATGAGAGTCTGTAATTGCATCTGCTGCCAAAGTTGCCAAAGTCCAACGGGTGTTTGCCTTCTAGGATATTTTTAAAGGGGGGCAGTCAAGTCCAGACTATTTCAGAACATGAATTAAAGGTAGCCATACATACAGCAGCTGCTTCTCAGTTCCTTTGCCAGACTAGATGATTAAAAATATTAATATTTATTCTTGAAGTTGCCATGTTAAACAATAGGCCAACTGACTGACTGAACAGTGAGCTATGTATTGCCAAGTGCACAAAATACAGAAAAAATAAAGAGAAAATAGTGTGTATTAGTGTGAATACTTTTCAAATGGAAGTGTGGTTTTACGTAGATGATGTCTCCTTGCAGTAAGTCCTTCACAGGAGCATGTGGCCACTCTGTAAATGATAAGAAATAACTGCAGAGTGAATAATTCTTTTTCATACTTTTGAAGAATTTGAAAAGCTAAACTGAGTCTCTATTTGAATAGTAAATTGCATATATGCTGTGGGAGAACAGGAATCTCCCTCTGGTTTGTGCAACATTGTTCTCAGCTCCTTTTCTGTGGCCTTGTCTAACTCATGCCACACATGAATATCTGAGTGCTCCTTTACATTCCCCACCCATGTTATTGCTTCAGGTGTTGCACTGTTGCTCAGTGAATGGTAGCAGATTTTTAACAAATTTGCAACATCAATCTAGACTACTGAAAGGATTATGACTAAACCAATAAATTACTATTGTCTGGTTTCATCACACAGATTCCCATAACCCAGTCCAGTGTGGCTGAAGGTTTTATGCTGATAAAGATTACTGGGTTTACTTGCATTTTAGAAACACTATTGTTCCATTAGATTCATAAACAATTGTTAGTCAAAGATCAAACAGAGATAATCACTGTTTTTTTGCACTTTTGGAACACAGATGAGATGATTAGAAAAATACAAAAAGATATGAAGCAATAACGAAGCTTCTCTTAAGCAATGTCAAACATATCTTACTTGTTTAACAACATTTTGTATCTCCATCAATAATCTCACCAATGGTCATATAATTAACTATGCTAATAATACTTCTTTTAGTCTTTTTATTACTATTATTGCTGTGAACCTACTTACGAGCAATCCACTGTAATTAGTAATTAATCTGATGATTGTGCAGCCCTTTGCAAATGTGAGATGGAGCATGTTGATTTAACCACACCAGCCTTGGTCTCTGCTCCACACGTTGTTGCTGCTGTGTGCACCAAGCTGGCTTGGAGCTGCCAGCATTGGGACAGGGACTGGGGACAGAGAGTCCCATGTGTCACCCTGTCAATCTTGCCTGGCTGCTGTCAGCCCCTTTGCTTTGAGAGCACCTCCCAGCGCCAATGCCATCTTATTGTATGCATAGTAAAGAGGAAAATGCAAGACTGGTTGACTTGGACAGCAAGTACTCCTGTCAAACATATATGTTGAGTATTTAATATGGGAGTATTTCTACTCCAGTTTGTTTTTTCAGATGGAAGGCATTTCTTTCTCACTTTCTAAACATTGCCTTTGATTCTCTTTTCTTTAAATCCCAAATTATCCTCATCTATTCACTCTTGTTTACTCTGGCGGTATTGTAACACTAGTATTTGCCAACATCCCATATCCCACTTTTTTTTTCCTTAGTTTAGAATAGGAAAAAAATGTGATAGTATTTATTGACAAGTTGAGACTTTCTTGTGGCAATCATTGTGCTGAACACTAACAGAGAGGGAGAGGTAAAGAGAATTGAGAATTCCCACTTGAAAGCAACCC
Source organism: Leptosomus discolor (assembly GCF_034619465.1). Lineage (NCBI taxonomy): Eukaryota > Metazoa > Chordata > Aves > Leptosomiformes > Leptosomidae > Leptosomus > Leptosomus discolor. The sequence continues at coordinate 43,517,344 of NC_141398.1, read as the reverse complement.
CTTTTTTTGTTTTAATTGTTCCTGGTGGCCCTTTAGTATTAGAACTGCCACTGTGTTTCTAATAGAGGGTACACAGTAAGGGAAATGAAAATGTAAAATATCTTTTAAAGAGGTATTGCAAGCCATGACTTAAGCACCTGAACCTTGGAAATCCAGTCTTACCTTGGCTTCATCTTATTGTCATTCCCTGTTGCAACAATGCAACAGTAGGTACTGACCTCTCAGTCTCAACACACATTGTAACTATTCTCCCAGTTCTATAGCTCAGTTGAAGGTTCCTGAAATTCACTATTAGGAAATGATGTGCCTGTGTGTCCCTGGCATAGTTTTTATCCTTCTCTAAACAGGAGTTAGAACAGGGCATTCAGCAAGCAGGTACGTAAGCTGTCAAGAGTCCAGTAGACTGTGAGGTGGCTCTAAGCCATTATAATGCAGGAAAGTGATATTAACCTAGTGAGTAGAAAAACTAGCTTTTAATGTTTTGTAATCACATGTAAGTGTAAAAGCTGAAGGCACAATTCAGGTTTAAGTGAGATAGTGCTATTCAGAGCTAAAATGCGTACAAAAAGGCAAAAATATTTTTCCATCCAGCACGTACAAGATGGAGCCTAAACCTACCTAATCCCTGCTCCACATAATCACCAAAAAATACCTGTCAAAAATCTATCTATCTGTATAAACCTGGAGATATTTGACACTTTGTAAGTGTCCCTGAATTATCTGCCTTAGCAACGTACACCTTTGCTGCGCTGTGCAAATATAGCGAAAGGTAGGGTTCTGGTGAAACCAGTATTTACACACTATCTCAGTGTTGGAAGTAATTAATCTTCAACTGTATGAGGCTCTTTGTGATGTAAAGCAAGTGCTGACACTTTTGTGTAAACATGAAGATTAGCATATTTACAAACTGGTAGATGTTACTTTGATCAGTGGCTGCTTGCACTGGAAAGGCATGCTGGCATGCGGGTTTGCTCTTCATGTGACAAAGGCGCCTAATCCTTTTACACTATTCTCAGATCCATATTTAGAATTCTGGCTTGTGTTTTCTATATCCACTTGAGCTCACTGTTTGGTTTGTTTAGCAGTGTTCATCCACTCTTTATACTCACTAGTGACTCATTCCAGTTTGTTTTCTTTGCAAAGCAAGCAGTAAAATTCCAAAGTGCTAAATGACCTGGGTGAAAAATCCTTAAACTCCTTTTGATTTAATTACTAAAGCAAATTGGAACCATTTGTAGTCAGGCTTTCTGATGGCCTGTATAAAGATCTTCACTGTTTTCCTTCTTGCTTTTAAGTTAGTGTGAGAATTAGCCAACCCAGCTCCGGCCTACTTCTAATTCTATTTCATCAAGACTTTTGTTTCTGTATGCATCTAAAATCATCTGGAAGACTTTGAAAGAGGCATCCTAGATGCTTGTTTTTGTTCATTGTAATTTCATGGTAAACTGTAAACAATACATAATTCATTTTAGTGCAAATTATAGCTTTACATACTCTAAACTGGTTAGTGACAGGGGATCCTGTGGTAACAAGATAATGACCTGAGCAGGTTAGAACAGGCTGGGTCTTATCTTTTAAGAAGGATGAAATAATGTTTTGACATTGTCAGCATATTGTTTAACATGCTAGGATGCTAGCAGCTCATTACTTATGTGTAACCTATGTGCCTGAGTAAATGATTGCAAGATTGGTCCTTTGAGGTGCACATGTGTTGGCAAGACCAAACATGCCAGGAGACCGCAGAACAACAGAAGAGATGTGTAGTTGAGGTGGGCCCACACACACACGCTTGCGGAGGAAAGCTGAGGCTGAATCTGTTTGGTGGGTGGGGTACCATTGCTGTTCTCAACACCAGTGCCTTCATTTGAACACTGAAAGAAAATTTGCTCAGCCTACCCACAGTCATTGGAGATTCGAAACACAAATCTACTTGGTCTTGGCAGCTTTTCTGCTTTCTTCTGGCAACCTGGGGCTTTGCCTCCATCCCCAGACATACCAGCATCCCTGTTAGATTGTCAAAGATGAGGGAACTCCTTCTCACCAACCTACTGTCTTCTAGAAGGTCCAAGGTTAAGCCCAGACTCTCTAGGCACTTGACCTGGCTCATATCCACACACTAGAACCTTTGATCTGATTTTAGGGCTTTGACTCAGTTTACATTTGATAACAGCTCCCAGTGATAAATGAACAATTTAGAGATGCAGCTGGCACCCAACTGTTTGCCCTTATGGCACGACTGGAAAGACTACTCCAGCATTTTACCAGTGGTTTAAGCTGATACTTTGGTCTGTAAAGTTGAGATGCTGAGAGCATCCCCTTCCACCCTGCGGTACAGAGGTGTAGCTGCTGCTGGAAGAGTGCAGCAGGCACCTGGTGGTGGCAACAACTTCAGTGAGATTTGCTGCAACCCTCAATGGCTGTTGTCTGCCTTGCCCAGAGCTGTAGGCTCTCCATGAAAAATTAAAAGAAAAATAAATCTCAACCATCTCTCTAGTGTCTTTCAAATGGATCAGAGTGATATATAATTTCATATACTAAAGGATCCCGCCAGCTTTCCAGCCAAGCAGGACATCTATGCTCACAAGGTTGGCCTGAGGCTCTTTGGTGGAGTGTTAGATGTTTTACTTGTTAAGAAACAGCTGTGAATAACGTGTAAGAAAGGCATATAATGATGTCTTGTGTCCTGCACTCATTTTTCCAGGGCCAGTGTCCCAGGTGCCGCCACTGAGGGCACTTTCCCTTGAAATATTGCAGTCCGTAGTCTGTGGTCACACAAATTTAGAGAAAGTTCAGTTGCATGGAGCCTCTCCCTTGTATCTAACATATGAACAATAAAGACAGGATCTGTGTTTTGATTTCTTGTCAAGCAACGTAAGCAGGTGAAGTGCTCAGAAAAGAAACTGATACACTTTTCTTGTGTTACTTGCAGAGCGTCACATGTATGTTAGATCTATTACGGATTAAAACTCTTGTTAAACTGAGGATCAAAAAGGAAGCTGGACACTTCATTTAGTTCTTTTCATGACTGGATTAGCCTAAATAGAACAACTTCTCTATACAGGAACAGCATAGACACTTAATTTAAAAAATATTTTCCTATCTAGGCAGAGAAACTGTGAATAGAGTATATAAGTACAGAGGAGGAAAATGTTTTATTTGATTGTGGTGATGAAAAATGAAAAGCTATTGGGTGAAATCTTGACCCCATCAAAGTCAACAGAAGTTTTTCTATGGTTTTCGGTGAAAGTTACTGTATTTCCTATCAATATCTAAGGGAAAAAAACCCCTCGACTTCTGCAGGTTATATTGTTACTTGTTTAAAATGGAATAGCTGGTTGCATATTTATTGACTAAAATAGTGTATTAACTGAAACCTCGCTAAGTATATATTAATCTCTGTGGTTTACTAAAAGCTTTCAATATGTCTGGGTTGCTTTTAACTTAATAAACAGATTAGAAGACATATAGTTAATACGCTAAACAAAATGGAACTTTGGCAGTTTTACTCTCAATGCCGTTTTTTATGTCTTTATTTTTTCCACATTGCAAGTATTCAACACTTCTACAACTTAAATGCACAAGCAGACAGGGAACACTTTGCAACAAACACTAGAATATAAGCCTGCATCCTTCAGGCTTTCAGTATGGTTCCCTCCTGTTTCTCCTGTGCATTGCTAAATAAAGGCAACGGAGAAGCCCACCTCCAAGTTGCCAAGCCTGGGCTGTCTTGCAGGCCAGACCCAAATATACGTTAATACGACCACAAACAACCAAGACAGGTTCGGACCCTTGGGATTATAGCCTTACTAGTGCCCGAGAGCATGGAGGAGATTTCTACAAATGTTGCAAAAAGGGAATAGAGTCTCAGGGCTACAGTGAAGCTGGGAAGCTGCCATAGTCCTGGATCACAGGATTTGGGGCTGGCAAGCTGATTATTCAGCTCTGTAACACTCAGAGCCCAACCATGAACATTATATGAACTTTGATGTTTTTAATGTTGTCCATGGCTGTGCTGTAGTAGGCACAACTGACCCTTTCATGCTCTCACAGGTCTTTTTTTTTTTTTTCCTGACAGTTTTATGGGCATAAATAGATAAAAAAATCTTCATTTTAGGAAAAGCATGTATTTAGGAATTTTAGGATACTAATTTCATTTTGCCCTAGAGCATTTTCTGCAAATGTTAACATGCACATACTATTTCTGGTGATTAAAGCAGAGTATTTTGACTTTAAAGTGGCATCTTCTGAATAAATCTGTCTCCAAATGATTTATGCATGCCATTAGGATTTAGTGCTGGTAGTTGTCCTGGGAAGCCTGATCTGGTCTTTCAAGAGTTGCCTTAGCTTTATCAGTCCATTTACATGTGGCCATATTTCAACCTCCAGGAGCTTTAAAATGTTTAGTACACAGAACACAAATTTAAGCCTCTGTTTGTTTTTATTAGTGGAACCTCTTTCCTTTCTTCAACATTCTCAAATGTTCCCTGGTTTAAGTAGAGTTATCTAAAGTAATCCACTCTTGCCCTTACCAAGGATATTCCACTTTGTTCATAAGCACATAACATAACTCTAGTCCCTAGTGATTTCATTGTGAAATTAAAACCCAGACACTCATCCAGATGTCTTAGAAGATAAGGGCAGGCCTAATCCATATGTCACAGAGGACTTGAGGAGCAGGAATTCACCTATACATCATCACGTTGTTATTAGCCTGGACCATGGCAAGCCCAACACAAACATTTTCCACAGGGCTTGCATTCAGGCTTGGCAGTGTTAAGAAAATACCCTCCAGCAATGTGTTATTTTAGGCTGAAACAAAAGTAGACATGAATGGCAAGAGGAACAGAGAAGTATTGTTTTTATTTTCAATGTGAACCCATAACTTGTGTTAAATGAAAATCTAACCAACTAAGATGTAAATACCATCGTGTTCGAATGAGCTATCAAATATCAACACATTTATTTTGTGGTGGAGTACTGATGCTTGTCTTAGGCACTGTGGTAAGGGCAATTTAGTTAGTAGAAGCCAAAAAGCTTTATCTGATTAAAACTGATATGATGATTGATTTTGACAGAGAGAAATCACTTCCATTGCAAAAAAGAGGGCACCAAAAACATTGCACGTTATTCATTAATAAGAAAGGTGGCACCGAAATTAGAAAAAAGATGTGGGCCTGTGAAAGAGCTGAATTTTGCCTCTATTTGTTTGCCACAGAAGTCACCCCCAAACCTGCCATAATTATTTTATAAAATCCATGGAAACCCCTTAGGGTAAAGACTAGAACCCACCTCTCCAGGAGGTGACCTAGCCTACATAGCTGTCCATTTCTGTCTGTTCCTGCCTTTGCTTGCTGCTTCTCCATCTTGCCCTGGGAGTGCTCCCAAAAGTGCGTAGAGATGTTACAGGATAATGATGAGGCCAAGTTTGTGGTTAAAGTGTTAAACAGGGAGTTAGCTGGTTTGGAGTCAGATCCTGCCTGTGCCACAGATGTTCTGTGTGACCATGGCATGCTCTGGTTTTGATGATATTCATCCCTGTGACAAGAAGCAGCTAGAGGCTTGGATGCCTTCTGATGCTGGGAGACAAACAAGGCCTACCCACTGGTTGAATATTATACAAGTATATTTAGAAAACTCTAATGGCATGTAAGCTTTGTGGTGTCCTTCAGCAGAGGGCTGAGCCTCTTCTTTATAGTCAGTGCCTCAGTGCTCCCTCCCGCCAAGCAGGAGAACTGCAAGTTTAAGCCCGTGAACATTTGTGAAATACTACTGTTATGTAAGGGACACAGAAGTGTATGTCTATTTGTCTATTAGAAGGAAAGCCTACAGGTTTCAAATGAGCTGCCCAGAGTTTATGCACTTACTGAGTAGTCTGAGTCTCACAAGCATGAAAAAGTGCCCTGGAAAAATCTTCAGAAACAAAGAATAAGCTTTATTAACAAATTCTGAGGGTTGGTTTTGGTGTGTTTTTTCTTGTTGTTGTTGTTTTTTGGGTTTGTTTGTTTGTTTTTTAATATATGGATATCAACTGTAAATTCATGCAAAGTTATTTATGAAAATCAAGACTAGAAGAAAAGGATCTAGAAAAATGGCAGGACAGAGGAACACTTTCTAAAATTGAATGTGGGTTTGATTTTTTTTTTGTTTTGGGAAGCGATCCAGGTTACCCTAACAGAAAGCAGAGATACATTTCAGCTGGGGTCTCTTTGTGTGCAATGCAATGGCAAAGCAGTTCAAGACCAGTTCATCTGTGTGAAAATATGACCCTGTATGAGTCTGGAGGTCAGTGAAACCACTGTTGATCTGCTCAGGGCATGCTGGTCACTTCTTTAGGGTCACTTTGATTTATGTGCTTGGATTTTCCACTTCCAGAAGAATAAAATATGGGTGACTGTTTATTAGTTGGCTCTCATTTGTTGTTGTAGGTATGCATTTTTCTCAGAAATATGCACTATATGAAAAAGTCTGATAAATTTAATGCAAGGATATAAAGTGACACTTTTATGGAAGGTGAATGTATTCTCAGTCACAATTAGAAAAAAACCCCAGAAAGCCATAGCTTTTTTCTGGATTCTTTTAAGCAATACATGAGCTTGCCATCCCTCTCTGGTACTTAAATGTCTCCTTACTGTGGTTTGAGTGTTTAACAGTTTGTACATATTTACTTTTAAGACGCTCAGGTGAAGGATGGAATTAATGATAACAACATTTAATGGATGGGATAGTTGAGGCAGGGACAGACTCAGCTAAAAGAAATCTGTAGCAAAACAGAAAGTTAAAAGTTGTTTACTGCTCTAATTCCTCCTATCCAACATCAAAAATAAAATTAATGGAAGCTTTAAATTTGCTTTCTTAGTGCAAAAATTACAACCGCTTCTTTGCTGAGATGTTTGGGGAGCATTGCTACAGGTGGCCACAACTCCACAGAGAATTTGAGGCACGATCTTGAATACCTCTTGAAGTCTGGCAGTGACTTCCAGGCCTTCATGGTGACTCTTCAATGCCTTCCTGAGCATTCCACCGGCAGGAATTGGTATCAGACAATTTCTTTGTGCTGTGCAGGTCAGCATGGGGAAAGAGGTGGAGATCCAGAGTTCTGCTGGAGGTGTCAGGAGGCACAACACACCCTGCCTCTGACGCAAAGAAGATGGGACAAAATGTTGTCTCAGCTGACGCCAAAAAATTTCAGGTTTCTTGCCAGACTGCAAACCTCAGCACTTCTGGCTTCTGAGTCACTTGTCATTCCATTGGTGAAAACAGTCCTCACTATAATAATTGCTATTCTAAGTACTTCTATCAAACTTCTTAATTTGTCCTATAGGACTCTTTAACCCCTTTAAACTTTCAAAAAAACCACAACCTATTAATGAAGGTCACTGCCACCTTCTTTGCATGTGACTGCTGAGAGCCAGCAGTTAGGACCAGAAACCTATGAGGCCATGTAGCTCGGAAGTCACAAATCACTGCTTGCCCAGTGTATCAGAAAGTGCCTTTTAATTAATGGTGACAAAATTTTGCCTTGTTCTTTCTCTACCCATATGATTAAGTACATTTAAAATATACCTGTGACTTGACTTGTTTAATCTCATAAGTGTTAGTTCAACTAATTTTGTGGCTACAAGGGAAAATAAGTGTTATTTATGGAGGATGGGAAGAACAGGGGCAAATACTGCAGGAGTGTAACATATTTCTTTGTTATTAACACCTTACTTCAGATGAGTTATTCGGTCAGGGTTGCATCTGTGGAAGTGTTCAGAAGGTAGAATGAGTGGTTGAGAAAATATGAAAAGTCACTTTGTTCTGATACGTACACACCAATTTCACTGACACTTCCATTATTCAACCTAAATATCAGTTTAGAAAAGAAATTAAACGTGAGTGAACAAACGACACTTCTATGACTGTGTTGTGACTTCACCATTGTATTTCCTGTACCATTTGTTAGGGAGTTTTACAAAAACCCAAAACATTGGCTTTTGTATGGTCTATGAACAAAACATGGGTCTGGAGCAGCCACAGTTATGAAATGTTCAACATGCTTCTCAGTACTTGTTCCTTAGAATAACTGCTTCACAAGCCTTCTCCTTCAAGACATCCTTAAGGCTGTTTAGTTGACATTTCTGTCAGCACTCAGCACTGTGAAGAGTTGCTGAACTAAACCATATTAGCTGGTCTTTACAACTATTTGTAAATGTTGGGATACTCAGAAGATTATTGCACTGGTACATTGCCTTTGGTGCCTGAGGGGAGCATGAATTATATCTTATCTGCAGGAATAGCACTGAGGAGTCAGACCATCTTATGAGATGCTGTGGTGCTCAACCCACTTCCAATCCCATCACTGGGAATGTCAGGGTACAATTTGTATCAGTGAGCAGAATAGACATATCCTCTAACACTAGAGTTTCGCATGAATCTAATGCATGGGAAATGGATTTTTTTTTCTTAAATGGATAAAAATATCTTCTCATCTGAAACCTTAAACTGATGACATTTCAGAATTCCATTTGGAGAGATGGAAAAACAGATGATCTGTGTTTTTTAAAACTCTTTCTGATAGCTGGTGCTTCTTGCCTATACAGTTTGTTGAAGTATTACTGACACAAAACATTTCAAACTTTCGACTGTATATCTGACTCCAGTAAGGTTTGTCTGTAATTATCTGTATTTAACTAAGGAACACTACTGTTTTCTGAAACTTATTAGTCCAAGATTGTCAGGACTGGAAACTGGAAGTTACGTTCCTAAAACTTCAAAGAAGTGGTCCAGCTTTCAAAAACACTGAGCAGCATCTAAGTACCATGGAAATAGTCTAGGGTTTAAAGCTCTGGCAAAAGGTCAGACTGGTTGTTTTGTAACCTAAATTTAAGCTCCTATGTACTAAAAATGCCAAGGAAGAAATATTCCATATCATAAGCCAGTTCTTTAAAAAGAGACATACTTTCAACAACTGCTTAATTGAAAGCAAAGCTTATTTTCAATATGATAGGAACATATTTATGTTTGTGGTTATGCCCTCTGTGTAATTTCCGGCTTAAAAGGATGTCAATTATTGTATAACTGTACTGGCCAGTGAGCCATTTACACCGGCTCCTAAAGTAGAAAAGAAAATTTGTTTTATTCTTTATAGCTATATATCTATTTATCTATTGTCTACCTGCTGCTGGGAGCTGCTGACAGTTGCTGGTGTACCTTATGGATCTGGCAATGCGAAAGACTGACCGTCTTAAAACACTCTCAGCTCTTCTGTGCCAGGGCATTGCAATGGGAGGCTGTGGGGAGCTTCCACCTGACCGTAATGTGAGAAACTGTTGATATGGTGCGTGTTGCCCATGGTTGAGGCTGAAAGTTAAGGGCATTATTTCACTAAAGAGCCTCACCGATACAGGCTCCACTTGACAGTGCAGCTCCTAATTCATTCCAGGCTGAGCATGAAGGCTTCCTACCTATAATGGGAGTGAAACCCTGCCTTGCTTCTGCTTGGGGTTTTGCCATGGCGTTCAGTGATGGCAGATTTCATCACTGAATGGTGTATCCTGACATGGGCATGGGAGAGTGTGAGCTGAGCTGGAGTGCTAAAACCATGAGAAGCGCAGCAACCTGGAGGATATCATGTGTGCTAGAGGGAGTGGGCATCTGGGAGGCAGTGGAGACAGATAAAATCACTTGTCCATGCAAATGCTGCCTAAAAAGGGGTCCCTTGAGCGGCAAAAGGGTTTTAATATGTGACCTTCAGTTTTATCTCTGCATTTGCTTACATTTGGATTTGTTTATTTATGCTTTATGATGTGAAAGGATGGTAGTTTGTTCTCAGTCAGGGTAATCACTCTTATAATACAGAATCGGAGTATAATTTGGATTGGAAGGGACCTTGGGAGATCCTGAGTCTCTTGGAGCAGAGAGGGATGTCAGCCCAGGTTGCTGAGGGCTTGATCCAACAGGGCCATTGAACCATCCACAGATGGGGACTTCACAGGCTCTTGGGGACCCCATGCCCTGCTTGGATGGCCCTGGGGAAAAGTTGCTTCTAGTGTAATCCCTGAGAATAAGAGGCAAGTCCTGCTGGCCATGCTGTTCTCAGCCAGTGCTAATGATCTTGGGTCCCTTTGCCTGTTTCCATCTGAGAGTCCCCCCTGCTCAGCTGATGCAGTTACTGCCACAAAGCAAGTACTGACTGTATGACCATAATCCTCAGGAAGAGTGTATGCCTTTCATTTTTCTCTCCTTTTTCATTAAATTGTTAATAAAGTCATTGAGATACCAGAATAAAATTTATGCTGGGTGGAGGTCCACAAGCATTGAGGTGCATTTTCAAAATCACACAAGCACAAGTTAACTTTGCATTTTCTGTCTTATGCTCTGATTTCCTGGTGTGCTTATTTCTGTGTTACATTAGAATAGCTGTGCTTAAAGATCACTGAACACTTTTTTTGGACAAAAAATGGAATAACACTGGCATCTCAAGTGACATTTCCTCTCTCGATGAAAAACAGGTCTGCTGTTTTAAGGGGTTTGAGTAAACTACTACAGACCAATAATAGCTGCCATGCTTCTGTAACTGGGGAAATTTTCACTCATTGAAGCACTATGACCCCTTTGAAATCAATGATGCTGCATCAGTGTAGAAAAAAGTTTGTCCCAGTGATTTTAAAATGTCCAACACATGTCTCTGTGAAGGCTGGTGGCTGACCTGGCTAGCTTTCTGAAGCAAGTTTCTGTTGCTTCCTGGCTCTCTTCAGGAAAGGAACTGTAATAAACAGTGCTGGTTCCTGAAACTTGTTCAAAGGAAATATATAGACTGATGTGCATTAAAAAAAACAAAAACAAACAACATTTTTTGTTTTAAATGAAAGGCAGAAAGACCAAGTCTGCTAATCGTAATGTTTTGACTGCTCTGCAGATTTTATTGCACAAGTTATAGGTGTGTTTCTTTTCTCTTTGTGGTGCTGGTTGTGTTGGTAAGGAAACCAACGTACAATTCACTGCATGTAAAGTTATAAATGGCGGATGTTTATTCAGAAATGCTCTCCTTCCAAGCAGAAGGTACCTGCCTGGCCTATTTTTACCCATAAGAAACTTGCCCAGACTTTCTGAACCAGAAGGAGAAGCATTACCCCGAGGCCAGGACTGAAAAGCACCAGCCATCCAGTGACTGCATGCTGGGAGCACGGTGATTTCGCACGGCTGACCCAGGGCTGGCATTCAATTCTGTTAGGGTCATTTGTTGCCAGGTCTACAGGGTACTTCATGCCACAGTGGCATGGCTTTTATGTCCTGTTTAGTTTTGCCTTGCAGAATTATCAAGTTTGACCCTTCAAGCTCTCTGTGTTTGGTGTTTTCTACAAACTTCCTGGCTCCTGGAGTCACATGAGAAGCTTAGCTATTACTAAAAGTTTTTAGGCTTCGTAGGGATAGAAAAAAGCTTCTAAGCAAGAATTTCAAATGCAAACTTCACAAACAAATAAAATGTACCTTTATATTCATCAAGCTTTAACATCTCCTGGTTTTCTAGAACACCATTTCTGACTTGTGACTATTTGAAGTTGGCAGTGCTGCTGCTGACTCTTTGTGCATTTAGGCTGCATTTATGTTGCTTGGTTTGACATATTCCCAGGAGACTTATTTCCACTTTCTGCACATTTAGCGACAGCCTCGGTAAAGCAAGATAATCTATTTTTCAATTCATGTTTTTTGAGGTTAGCCTCAACCTTTCTGTCTTTTGGGATACTAATTTGGCTATTATTCTGAAAAATACATTTGCAGCTGAATACAATTATTGGTGATAAGTTGTACAAATCACTGGATAAGTGTGTGCAAATTGATGCTGGGTGGACTGGAGGGATTGTTTGACAGTAGCAGGTAAAGTAGTAGAAGGAAAATTAGAACATGCAATTTTTTTCAATCTGCATGACAGTTTGTGAATGTTTACTTTGCACATACTTTTTTTTTTTTAGTTTTCCTCTGGTGTCACACATATGTTGCCTTCTCTTGAAAACGGAGGAGGAATTTAAAGCTTTCTGTGAATTATAAAGAAAAAAGTTTTTACTTCTATCGCGAAAGACCTTGGTTAGAGCTGTCGTGGGAAATAATAGGCAACTGAGTTTGACATCTGAAGGCCAAACTGTCAGATCTTACTAGATGGTCATCAGTTTTGTCAGAGGACACAATTTTACCAACTACTGTTATACTTTTCATTTCTGATTAATACAAAGATATGTACTGATTTCTGGATCTTGGGCAAAGCCTCTAAAGTCTTGTAAATTGTATTTTACAAGTTTTCTAAAAAAGAAAAGAACTCTTTTCTCTGACCATGTAAATCTGTGACTATAATAGTAGCAGAAGGATCCTTGAAGTGTTTTCCTTCACACGCACAGAAGTCACTTAAGTATAAGGCACCCAAGAACCACACCTGGGAACATCTAAGGTAATTTTGTTGTTTGTGCTATGCTGGAATTTTTTGTTTCATGAGTGTTTGTCTAATAGGGCATGGTTGAAATGACCCTCTTAAAATCTACTGTTAAAACTTGAAATGACACAAGCCTGAATCATGCAAGCAAAAGGGCATTACCTTGGATTTATGTGCTTGAATCTTTTAGCACATGCAGAACACCCAGAAAATAGAGTTTTAATCAGTAGAAATGCTCCCAAATTCTACAGGTGTGTTGCTGTAGACCACAGTCTGAACATGTCTCCTTTCTTTCCTACCCAACAGACTCATATTGGAACATATCCAGTGCTTTAATGAATTACAAACCTGTAAAATATTTCTTTCCCCCTGCCTGTGGTAACTGCTCTTTAACCTGGCAGTGAGACTGGCTACAAATAGGCACTTGAGGCTGACTTACAGGGAAATACGCTGTGCATGGAAACGGGCTGTGCCACAGAGCTAGTCCACTATACCTTGGCCACGTACCCAAATGTGATACCAAAGGTTGAAGAGAACCCTTGCTTGACACCAAGCACATGTGTGGGAGCTTCTTGCCAGAGCAGGTGGGCAAGAATAACCTCAGCCGGGAGCGGGGGAGAGATCTCGGGGCAGGGTCAGGCAGGGAAAAGCATTCCCAGCGTTTCTGCTCCTGCACTGCACAGGGACAGCTGTGCCAAACAACACACACACCATTGGCATGTCCGATTACTTCTGCTTCTGTAAGTCAGGAACCATTCCACCAGAGCCAATGGCACCTCATTAACATTAAACTGATGTGAATAAAACGCGACTGGGAGATATATGTTTCCATACCTTTATACTACTGGGTCTGATTCTACTTTTGCTCATACTGGTTTGATATTGATACAGCTCCTCTGGCTTCCATGACACGAATATGTATTTAACCTGGGTCAGCAAGATCTCAATCAGTTTCATTTACTTAAAAAAATGTGTGCCTGGAGCTGTTGGGAGATGATGGGTCTGTAAAAGAACAGAAGATGGGAGGTAAGAATAGGAAAGGGATCAAGAAACAGCTCAGGGATGGAGTTTTATATTTCTTGTCCTTGTTTGCCTGCAGTTTGTTGCCTTTGTCAGTGAAAAATGGGAGAGATGAAAGAAGGGAATGTCTCTTGAGTTAGTGGTTGTCTTCAGGCTGAGTGAAGCCCTGGGGTAGAAGCATGTGAGTCCTCCCTCCTTCCCTCATTTCAGCTGTTCTGTGAGCTGGCGGGAAAAAAAAAAAAAGTCCTTTTTTTTTTTTTTTTCAATACAAAATAGGAAAGAACTACAAGGAAACGGAGCAGATTATTTTTTCCAGTTTGCCTTAGGGTTTCCTGGAATTTTTGCTACTGTACATTTATTTAAAGTAACCCTATCTGTTTAAATACACGCTGATCTTTGGTTGCTCTGAGATCAGAATCAGCCCTGAAGAATGCCTTTTGCTTGCAGTCATTTTTGTGTTGTCAGTTCTTCCTCCTCACCCCCTGCCATGCTGACCTCCGTGGTATCAGGTGACAGTAGGATAAACTGCAACATATGTGGTCCTGGGCAGAAAGCAAGTTGTGATCCAAACCGATGCAGAAATTGTGATCTGTTGTCAGCCTCCTCAAGGATGACAAAGCAATCTATTTCCACATGAAGGTAGATGTAAGATAAATTCTTTGACTGCCATTATATCTTTCTTGGCATTAACCAGACACCATTACTGTTTCGTGGCTTTGTCACCACCAATTATGAACTAAAATAACATCATCTGCTGCAAAGCGTCATGATCCAAAACTCCTATGCCTCTTCACAGTGACATTGTGAATAAATAAAATCAGCTGCAATGATTCATTGATACATGTTTATTAAGACTGCGCAAAGTTATGTCAGGCACTTGGAGAGGATGTTTGGAAATACAGGCTCGATTCTTCAGTGTCTAACCCAGATGAAGAGACTCCTTAATTTTGCTGAAACAGTATGTGCAGCTAAGGGGGGGTTTTGCTAGAGCTCTGAAAAGTTTTTTGTGGTGCACACTATTTAAATATTCTGTGCAATTGTCATCATTATGTACCTAAAATGAAAACAAATCTTTTATAGCGAAACTTAAGATGTTATGCAACAAACAGAAATTATTTGTTTAATACTCCAACCAAGCTATTGCACACCAGATGGAATCAATTAAGATTTTTTGTTGGCTGTTTCAATTTCACGAGAAACATATTTTTATTTGAGCAATGTGTGTATATGATGAAAATATTTCAGGGAAAAATAAGTTATTCAAATGGAGCAGCTTTCTTGTAAAACATACTGCAATTTTTTTTCTTAAATGTAATTTACATCAGTATCATTTGTTAGAACTGGTAAAATACTGAAAGCCTTTTAAAAAGGTAAAATGATTTACTTTCTTACTGTCTAGACTATATGTAAGCCATTGATAATTAATACTGCCCTTCTGATGGTTTTGCAACAGGCATAACTCAAACAAACCAATTATAAATGATTTTTCAATGTAAACTTTTAACAGCACAGCCTAAGGGCTTGCTCAACATAAAAGTGCAATTTAGAAAACACAAGTTTTAACTAAGGTCAGGATATATCAGGTGATGATGGATGTACGTGTAAAAACATCTGACTGTGGAATGACAACGTTTTCTTCAAGACTAAGCAAAATGTAGGTGGCAGTGATAAGTAGAACGAAAAATAGCCTTGAATGACCTAGCCAGAAGGTTTGGGCGTCTGCGTTGCTGAGGGCTTTTTGTGTGTTGTTTTGGTTTTCTTCAGAGTTTTGCAAATCACAGTTCTAGGGATGCTGTGAACAGTATAGTCTGAGTTTCTACAGCGGGCCCATGAGAAAGTCAGACTTTTCAACATCATCTGCTGTTTTGGGTCTCAGGTAGAAATTAGCCCCCTTTCTTTCTTTCTCTAGCTGCTAGAGCAGAGCCACTCCACATGTCCTCCTCTGCCTGCACATGGTGCGGCACTGACTGCTGTTGGTGACACAGCTCATCTGGCCTTAAGTTTCCAGCTACTGAATGGAAAAATGTCATGGCCCTGTGATGCAAAGTACTGGTCTAGTGTATCCTAATATTACAGGTTTAAGCTTGTTCACCATTTTGGAGGGGTAAAATCTGGGGAGAAGATCTCTGTTTGAATAGGTGGCAGTTGACTATTCCACACTGTCTTTAAGATTATTCATGCTTATTGTTTGCCTTTCAACAATCTGAGTGAAGCTGGCACAAGCTCACATCATGTGCTGTATCTAATTTGGTAGAAACTGTCACAAGTCCATAGTGTGATCTGTATCAGATTTGTACGGCTGAGTCATCTGGTACCAATTCTTGTGGAGCGAAGGCTCCATAGCTGCAGACCCTCACGTGTTCCCAAAGCTCCTGCTCACATCTTGTAATTCATTTATCACAGTTCTATCATAGCCCTGCTCCTCCGCCTTTTCCCTAACTCACCCGAAGCCTCTTCTGTAGCTCGAGACATATTTTCTCAGACACACAAGTCACCTCATCCTGTACTCAGCAGTCCAGTAAGTTACACAAGCTTTGTAGATGATTCCTGATCCTCTCACTCTTTGCTGTAGACAGCATAAGAAAGCAGAGCTTGTCAATACATCCCTCCTCCTCCTTCGAGAAGTCAAAAACTTCACCTCCCTCCACACGTGGTGTCTCTTGCAAAGAGGTCAGAGAAAATTGTTTCTTATCAAGCCACTTCCTTCTTTTCTTAGCTGAAGACTGTTGTCCTGGTCATCAACACACCACCCACTGTGACTATGCCTGGCTCCTCCACCCACAAGATGTAAAGAAAGACAGTCAAAGACATAACCGTAGTTCCACAAAATGTGGATGGAAACTGTACACTGGAGCTGGGTCGTCCGGTTATCAGCCAAGCTCTGACTGAAGGTCTTCCATTTTGTTGAAGTAAAAACTAATTTTGCTGATGAAGTAAAGGCTAATTGACTTTATTTCTAATAAAAACACTGCCACCTTCTGTATTTATTAGAAATCCAACCTTATTGACCAAATGGTGTATGTATATAGCTGTTGGTGAAACCTGATGGATGCTACTGGGAAAAATGAAAAATTACAGCTTAGTTGAATTAGAAACATTTATAGCTTCTGCTATTATACTTATTTGTTCTCTCTTCTTGTGAGTGAAGTTGTTCAACCAATGTAGTCTCCCCTCTTTTCTTGTCATCCATAATTATGTTGAAAGGATTAATAATCATACATTTTATCCAGCGTCTCAGCTTGATGACAGTGCATTGTTTAATGAAAGCACAATCAGTGTCCTGGCTCTTTGGGAGAGCCAAGGCAGCACTTGCAGTGGAAATCATTGAAAATAAACATGTGGAAGCTTAAGTGCTCTTTAATAACTCCTTCTGCTTGTTTGGTTAGCAATTTCAATGATTTTTGTCCATTGTGCCTGGCTCTGTTGTTGTAGAGGCATGGTTATTTATGGTGCCAGAGTAGGCTATGATCTCTTTATATAAACTACGGGACAGGTAGAATATAGTAAATTCTGAGTTATAATGAACATTTTAGTTTTGCAGCTCTAAGGCCAAAACCAGACATCCACAAACAAGAAGCATAGGATGGATATTTTTTCCAAGTCTTAAATCGTTAAGAAATAGCTGTGGATATCATTAGTATTAACCATTAGATGAAGAATTAGCTGTTAGACTATAATAGAATTGGGATACTGATGCGCCATGTACCTAGAAAAGCTATGTATTTTTTACATAGGCATGCTTTGTTCTGTCTGTAGCTTTTATTTCTACTTACATATTTAGATTATATTTGCTAATGGCAACATGATATTACAAAATGGCACTGTCCACGTGGTAGAAACAATTACTCAATTATTTCCTTCTCAGAGGTGCTATGGGTTGATATACTTGTACAGAGCTTGGGACCATATGTGCTTGATCTGAAGCGACGTGTTTGAAAATGTCCCAGTTGGATAAGATGCATACTGCTTGCAGCATTGCAGTCCTCCAGTGTTGACTTTTCAGTGCTTACAAAGTTTTTTAGCAAGCACTTGGCTGCCTTTTGTCCCCCAGTGGTGTCCTGGACTGCTTGCCTCGCCAGGGAGCATGGACAGTTTCCATAGGACCTCTGGGAAGGGCTGAGCCTCACCCCAGCACAGAGCGCTACCTCAAAACCCACTTTTCCTGTTCTCTCCCCGACAGGAATCTGCAGAAGCATTGCTTTGTGTTGTGTGATGACTGTGGCATTTCCTGGCCTCGGCTCAGCTGGGGCAGGGAGGGAAAACGATAATCCCCTTTGTGCCAGCGTTTAGCACCTACCTCCAGTGCGCTCTGCGAACACCAGGGGATTAGTGCAGGGGACAGAGGTACACTGCCTGGAAACTTTGCCATCAGCGAAGTGATCACTATAAACTAGGAGAAAGCATGAGTGTGCCTGTTGACATGTACTCGGACAAATCCTTGGAGTTTGACTGATGCTCAGGGTACCAACATTTGTCCTGGGTGTCGGTCCAAGGCCCTGGAGCACCGGAAGGTATCACAGAATTAGTGCTCCAATACCCAGTGTCTCGTTGCATGGCTGTGGCATGGCAACAGATTGCTCTCAGCTAATTCTTGGGGGAAGTGGACTCCAGCCCCAACTCAGGCAGTGAATACAACACCCTGTCACCACCGCCCCCCACCCCCGCCTTGAGTGGCATCATCTCCTGTGAATGCATTGGTGAAGGACACTGCACAATGTTCCCCAGGCCTTATTAATAAGGGAAGCAGTTTTCCTTCAGACTTTCTTCAGATAACCAGGACGTTATCAGGCAGCCTTGCATTATATGAGTGATTCAGATTTTTGCACAATATATTTAATTTGTAACTTATGCATGTGGTATTTTGGGGAGACGTTTGAGTAGGACATTTACTTTTCTTGTTACTGCTAGTGCTTGAAATGATGAAAATTCATTGTTTTGCAAGATAAGTACACAGGGAAGGGTACCCAAGAGCTCAGGCTGTGGGCTGTGGGCCAGCAGGGGCCAGCAGTATGTTCAACAAAAGTTTATATTAATGTGGAATACAAGGGAGGAATTTTTTTTCCCTTTTGTACACCCATTTTATTTTTCAACAACAGAAGCTGCCTTTGAAAAACAGTAGTAGTATTTTTTTGAACAGACTCCCTTCTCCCTTCAAAACTCTAATGTTACAGATGGGTCAGTTTAGCTGGCTGTTTCACATGCTTCTACAGGGCCTGTTGGGGAGGGAAAATGAGCTGAGGTGAGTTTTACTCCTGCCCTCCCAGAAGGAGCAATGGGCTCCTGCCCTCCTTACCACCTTTGTTTTAGGGCAGCTTTTAATATACTATTATTTATAATATATCTAATATAATTTTTATTTATTATATGGTATATTTCATTTATTATCTAATTAAATTAATTAATCTATTAGCTAAAATTATTATCTAAGTTTATTTCTTGCATTCTCTATTATAAGGTACATAATTTTTATTTCTTTTTTTTCCGGATGGTTGGAAACTGTCAAAATATGAAGCAATAACAAGAAACAAGTATCTAGGGCACTCCACAGGAGTCATGCTCTTTCAACAAGACTGTCTGATTCAAAGGTAGCCTAGAAGTTGCTTCTCATGCCTACACACACACACACACACACTTGCACACACACGCACCTGCTTGTATGCACATATGCACACATGCACAGAAGCATAATGGTGCCTAAACCCCAACAATGTCTGGAGGCTGGAACGAAGACCTAACCATCACCTACCCCAGCACCGTTCATGTTATGCAATTGTAGTTACACCAGTGTACTTTTAGTGTGCCAGTACCAACCCACATCTCCTCAGGCCCTGCTGCCCTGACAACCCCTTGTCTTCCTCTACTTGGTCATCTGCGCTGGCTTGGTACTTCAACCCAACTTTTCACCTGCTCCACATCAGTGGTACTTGCACAACATCTGCTCCAAGATGCCTTGCAAGGAAATGCCCTGCAAATCGCCATGTGGTTTGCAGAATGAATTCCCTAATGACATTCTCATTAATAGTTCTTGCTGCCAAATGCTGTTTGCTTTTGCTTTCAGAACTGTCTGCATTAATAACAAGTACCTCCACTTGGAAATTATTTACGTGAAGCATTGTGCTCATGTCACTGCCAGACAGGAGTTCCAGACTGGGTGAGTGGGAGACCCTGCAATGAATTCACGGAACAGGTCAGGTGCTGTGAATGCTGGGATATCCCATCAGCAGCGCACCCCTGCCCGAGGGTGAGGCTGCATGGCAAAGGGATTATGGAAGAGTTTCCTGGCAGCACTATCACCCTTCCCATAATCCAGACTCGTTAGGGGATAAAGTCTTCAGGACAAACTAACTGCAAATTGATGTTATCAATACATTTGGGTCCAGGAGGAGAACTAATAGGTTTTTCATATTTGAGGACATATATCTCTCTGGATGTTACATGGGGGGTGGCACGTGGGAGGGCACGATGGCACTAGGCAAGACTAGTAGCAATGACTGGCAAAAGCAAATGCCAGACAACAGTTCTCTCTGCAGGATGCTTCTATGGAAAGCTGAGAATTTCCATACCCTCCTGGCTGCCCTGCCTGAGACGATACGTGCTTGACTACTTCACAGCAAAAAAGTCCTGGGAAAAGCAGAACTACTTCTTGTGATAAAGGCTGGCTGCACAGTTTGGGAAGATGAGCTTGTCAGGGATGCTGCTGCACTCAGGCTGAACCTGTGGGAAGTGTGCCTGTTCCTAATAAATGTTATGTGTATTTATGTGGTAGTCATTGTGCTTTGCAAGGAGGGAGTCACAGAAATAATTACTTAAGAGCGTGAGGTTTTTGGCACAAATTCCCTTTCTCAAGTAGCTGTGATGTTCGTATATAAGAAAAATTGATTTGGCATCTAGACAGAATTTCAGCACGCTCATGGTTATGGAAATCAGCTATGGGCATGGAAGAAATCTGTATATTGATTCATAAACTGACTTGATGACTTGTTCATGCTTTAATATTTTCATGGGCTTTTACCCAAAATAAAAATGTCAGTAAGTACCACTTGACTGTGCTACAGCACCATCTAAAATGGTGGGAAGAATGCAGGGAAGAAAAGGGTTTTCCCATTAGACAGAAGACTTTACTGTCTGTGTTAATTATTTTTCTCCTTAAAGAAGAGGGGGGTTTGTCGTAGCTCTTGCTTACTGAGTTAAAATGTGCACCTGTATAACACCCAGAGAAAAATCGTTTCTTATGAAAGACCCTCAGTTTCATGGACACTTTTTCTTTTGCAAGAGCTCTGGAAAGCCAGTCCTCCTTCTACTGGCAGAAACGTGTGCTAATGCTGTTAGAACTGCCATGACTGAAAGTATGTAATAGCTTGAGACTAGCTGTACTTTGGCATCATCTAGCAGGGCAAAAGTCAGCATGACTTGCTGACTCTCTTTTTTTTTTGGTCAGGCTGGTTAGGGAGTGTTTAGTCAGCATCAGCACCGACCCAAGACTGCCTTGCGAAAAACACCTGCTAATACACTGCCTCCTCATGAAGGTGTTTCTCTGCAAGTTTAAAAATTTAAACCCTGAATAATATGTCTGCCTGCCTCATGGTTTTCTTTGGAGACCTTCCAGCACTGACCAATCATGACCCTATTTGACTTAAGGTATGTGAGCTTGAAATGGAGGCAGTATGGCTGCTGGCCATTATTAAAATGAGCGGAAACTATGTCATGCACAATTTCTTCTAAGATCCAGTGTGATAACAATATGTGACCAAATACTGATCTCATTTGCAACAGTATGCTTCCATTGTGACTTCAGAAGAAATCAATGGGTGTAATGCAAGATGAGTCACAGCGTGTACACCGTGCCATAATAGAGCAGATTTTTCTCCATAAATAACATCTGTTTTGGCAAGACACAGGAAAAAAAAGCCTGAAAATCTATGCTATGTTGAACTGCACAGTTCAAGAAAAAGGCCTTATACATAACAGTACATTTTTGAAGCTGTAGGTGGACTAAATCTTCCTTTAAGACAGTTGCTTACTCATTTTCACAAAATTTCTGCAAGTCTTTTCCATGATTGGGGTGTAGGTTTAAAAGCTCTCTGGGGCCTTGTTTGAAACTATGTTTGGATACCACCTTACATACTAAAAGCACTCATGCAGAAACCGGGGATATGTCTCATGCTGTCTCAAGGTGCACTGCTAGAAATATGGAGAAATTTTCATATCCTCAGGAAGAGACAAGAAGGCCATTTTGTCATTTGGTGGTTGGCTTCTTGCTGCCTATTAAACAGTCTGTCAAACTTGTGGCTAACGAGTGATTTAAATGTAGTTTGAAGGCAGATTTTGTTTCCTTCAACTGCTGTTTTAAGAAAGATCCCTTAAAATTAATTGACTGACAAACTGTATAGTTGTTGCTGTCTATGCAGCATGCACTGGCCAAAACTGATGGGCAGCCAGAGCACTGGCAACTTGGTGGAGGCTGCTCTAAACCCTTCAGAGAACCTCTGCTTGCCCTCTCTTTATGCTCTTGGGTAGGAGAGGGCATGTTTAGTTTTCTGCTTACTCTATTCCCTTTTGTACTTGTTCATTTGCTAGGTGCATAAAGGAGAGTAGGTCACTTGTGCACATGGGATAAAGAGGTATTATGAATTCTAAAGTGTTTGCTTTATTGGGAAAAGCACAGTGAGCAGGAACATAATGTGTGAATTTTTAATGAATGCTGTGCCAAGTGCTTGTGCATTTTTTTTTTCTACCTGTAGCAGCTTTATTCATTTGGGAGAGTAATGCGTACAAGATATTCTTTAGTAGTACGCTGGCTGCTGTTTAGTTTTAATAAATTAAATCCTTTATATCAATGTAATATTCTTTAGACAAGCACTTCCAAGACAGATTAGAAATGAACTTAAGGGGATTAAAAGCTTCTCTTGCTAAAAACAATGTTTCAGATGGGAAATCCACTTATTTATGTCACTTTCAGTGGACTACTTTTGTCTTTAATATGTTGCTACTGCTAAAGAAAGCAGTGCTTTGCCCATGACTGCAGCCTTTCTGCTCCGCTTTACATACATAGTGATGTTTATTTTCTTCAGTACAGTAAGTGGCTTTGGGAAAGATTGATGGCTTCCCATAAAACTGTGAGCAACTGTTTTCTTTTTTATTTAGAGAAAACAAAAGATTTAATGGATCTGGCATTTTAAATAGCATCAGTCTCTTTGCAAAATAGGAAACTGTGCGAATGGAAGGTATGTGCAGAGAGAAAAAAATCTGCTTTGATTTTCCCCTTGCTGCATTGTAGCAGGCTGAAAATATCAATTGGAAGGATCTTGTTATCCGTGAAATCCTGGACATCTTGAGAGCAGCCTGGTTTAGCTGGTGTTAGCTCAGGTCTGTGCAGCAGACTGCGGGGGAGGCACTAGCTCACAAGCTGTTTCCTCTAACTCATACCAGGTTATCTGTTTCTGTATTAAACACTTGTCCCAGTACATGGTTCAATCGTATGTCAATCGCAGTGGTGGGGCCTCTGGTACCAACCCAAAATCTCTCGAACACACTGTGCAGAGATCTGATTTGGTATACAACTGCTCTGCAGGTATAACAATTGTTGTTGGACAGTTTGTGTGCGAGACCACATGCTGTCTGTCCATGCCACCCTAACTGTCTACTGTTCCACCAGTGGACATCCAGCAGGCATAAACTGAATGCTTTGATCAACCCAGCAAAGCCACAGCCATACCCCTGTCCAGAGCCTTGTTATGTTTGTCCTGCTGGATGTCTGGTCATGCACAGATGGCTATGAACATTAACAGGATGCCTTTCAGGCCTAGGATCTGGTAGGAACTTCTCATGAATCACCAACTATGTCACATGATATCAACCTAGAAATGGCTGGATGCCCCCTGATGCTCTCACAGTGTGAAGTTTCAATAGGGCAGGATCCACCCCTGTGGAACAAATGAGGAGGATCTCATGGGGGGTGAACAATGAGAAGGTTGAATATTCTGAGTATTTTGAGTATTTTAAGACCGTATTTCAGCCCCGTAAGAGACAATCCAGTACACTAACTTTACTAGCATCTGTGTTTGGCAACCTGAACTTTCAGTTAACCTCCCAGACTACAAAAAAGCAGAGTTTTGGAGTTTACTCCCCACAGCTGTTGAATGCAATGCGGTCAGAGTAGGTACTAGGACGTGGTTGATCTCCTAAAAGGGAGAAAGAAGGAAGGCCTCTTCCTGGGGCTTCTCACAAAGCATCCAGGGAGGGAAGGAAACTGAGGAGCCTTTGAGGACAATTTATTTTTACCTTTTCTTGAGTTAAAAGTCTTTGGTCTACAGTGAGGACAGAAGAAATGATCAGAGTAAAATGAAAAGTAGAAGAAATATAAGAAATTAATGTTTTAATTGGAACGAGGCCTTTCTGTCTATTTATTGTTTCCATTTGCATGTGAGAACACGAAACTACAGTGCTTGCTCCTTAGATGATAGCACCAAGAGCTCAGCTACAGTTTTCAGATCCTATTCAATTGCATTACAGATAACTTGGGCAGAGGGAGAGGCTCAAGCCCACAGTTTGTCTTGGTAACTGTGTCCCTGACACAGTGCTGGAGTTTGTTATTTTAGGCACACCTCCCCCTGTCATTACTTAAAAAAATTTCAGAATAATTTCTATTCCATCATATTTCATTATACAGTAAAGTATTATTTATTTAAATGGTTTCCTAAGTAATTTATTTCCCAGTACCTGCTCAAAACAAGATCATTTCCCTTAATGCTTTCGGGCCATTGATACTCTAGGATCCATTGTCCAGTTTTGGTCAGTCTTCAGACAGTGTTAGTGTCCCCTTTCCAAGCCCAGAAGCTGATGCTGAGATTGAATTGTGTATCTGATCAAACAAGTGATACGTTTTCAAAGCAATGCTCAAGGATTGAATTGCATGACTCCACTGGTATTCAAAAGGGCCCTACAGTGAGGCTTTGTATTAACCTTGTATTCCTAGGATTGTATGAGAATAGGCTGGTAAGCAGAAATTAAACCACCATTTTTATTTTTAATTATTTTTTTCTCTTTGGTTTTCTGAAGCCAGATTTCACACCTTTCCCCAAAACCCACATTTTTTTTGCTAGTCATAGCATTTATCAGACACCAAAATCTTTATGTATTGCACATGATAACAAGAGCTGACTGAAATGTTACCACTAGTTTTAGAGTGGAGAGGGTAGATTCATTTTCTGCACAATAATGATGGGCTCTTCTGTCAGTGTAGTCACTACGTGTGCACTGGTCATAACACCTGGGGATAAAACATATACATTGCTACATGTCTTGTCTTAAAAAGAAAAAAAATATCATTCAAGAAAAAAAATACATAATTAGGATCAGGGCTGGAACTTCACTGGGAAATGTGGTGTAAAAATGCTCCTCATTTTAAATTAAACTTTCAATGGCAAGTGCTTGGCTTTCAGCAACTCTTCTGAAACTCTTTTAATTGAAGTCCCATGAAAATCTGGGGAGTTCAGCTCAAGTTCACCTCCCAAACCCATCCTGATTTCATTAAAGATCTGATCTTTCTTTATTTGCCAATAAAAAATATATGTGTATGTGTGTATAAATCAGTATCTGCTCTATAACTGGTTTTTTAAAGCAACAGTTTCCTTTTTCTTTATGAAGGATGAACTCTGCTCTGTGCATGCAATGAGAGATAGAAGGAACAGTCTATGGGAGATCCTTCCTAGTCCCCCCCAGCTTGCGATTTGGAGTGCAGGACACACTTATTGCTTCCTTCATCTGACTTGTGTTCTGCACCAGTTGTGGCAACCTCATGATCATCTGTTCGTGGTCTGGTTAAGGACAGCATAGGCTCAGGCCAGTTTCCTAAGCACTTCTTAATGCAGCGGAAACACTGTTATCAGCATGAGCCGAGGATTGAGCTTGCCTTGGTCAATCTTAGGGTACTTCCATGTTATTTGCATGTCACTATTTTCCATTCCTGTCTCTAAGACACAATAAAGTTCTTGATTATTTGGAAGGAAGAGTCTTGCTCAAGGCTTGTATCTGGACAGTGACTTTAGTGTTGCTTTTTTTTTTTTCTTTTAACTCTTCAGTTTCATTCTTTTTTTCCAGCTGCAGTGTCCAGATATGCCTGTAATGGCACCAAGAGGCTGAGGCTAGTTATGCCAAGGCATATTCATGGGGGGAAATCTTTTCAGCAGGGCCTGTTGCAATAGGACAAGGGGTAATGGTTTTAAACTGAAGGATAGTAGATTTAGACTAGATATAAGGAAGACATTTTTTACAATGAGGGTGGTGAAACACTGGAGCAGGCTGCCCAGAGATGTGGTAGAAGCTACTTCTCCGGAAACATTCAAGGTCAGGTTGGACGGGGCTCTGAGCAACCTGATCGGGCTAAAGATGTCCCTGCTCACTGCGGGACGGGGGGTGTGGGGGGTGGGGTGGACTAGATGGCTTTTAAGGTCCCTTCCAACCCAAATTATTCTATGATTCTGTGATATTACCTCTTTGCTAAACCAGTCAAATAGTAAGACATGTCATCAAAAATTATATCTATATTTCAGTGTTTTTCAACTCACCTAGACGGTCCTTTAAAAGCAGTGATTTTGGAGACATTCATTTTGCCCCTTCTGGGCAGAAGCCAGCATTCCTGTTTCCTTCAAAATAAGGCTGGTTGTGTAGAATTCTGCGGGACCAAGAGGAAGGATTCCTGGGGATCTCTGGCATTCCCATTTTTATTTTGTGCAAGACTCCAGATGAAAATGTGTTGAAAACTGTGTAAATCCTGAGTTCCCCAAGGCAGAGAATTGTGATATACTCGAGTCCTGTATCAATCCACTGTGTAGCAGCATGGCAATTACTTTTCTATTAGCTGTCATTTTGGTACCTGTTTTTCAGTTTTGCCCCAATCCTGGAATAATAATTGATGCCACGTTATTTTATTTTAGTCTATTATTTTGTTCTATTACTATTGCAACTACTACTTGTTTCACGATGCGCCTTGCAAGACCTGCACTTAGCTGTCTGCAGTTTTGGTGAATGAGATCTCAGTGTTTCTGATCAGGGTCCAGCTGGAACTACACATCTTTGTTTCATGTATTTAATATACTCAAAATGCACTAAATGACAGTTTATAATATCATTATCAACAGTTAAAGACATTATAACTTCAAGAAATGAAAAGAAAGTGCAGCCATATGTGGAAATGCTTTATTTTGTGCACTTTTAACACTCACAATAGTTGAGCTGTGAAAATGGGGACAGCAACAAGAGACAGGGAGAAAATTCTATGTCTGCAAAATCATTTTTCAGTTTTCCCTCCACTGCTGTTATGAAAGCGCACTGTGCTATTTGGATGGTAAATAACAACCGAGGACTAATTTATTTTTCTTCATAAAGTTATTTCTTGAATTGGATTCAAATGTGTTCTTTATTACATGGTTTGATAATTCAGTGATGCTATCCCCCCACAACATACGAGCTGATTTAAACCTTCACTCCAAACAGCCTCAGGCTTATTAAGAACAGTGTGGACTGAGTATGGATTAGGTTTAAAAGTAATAAAAAAGTAGACCTGTTGGTTAGGTGAAAAATTCACTATCAGATTCCTGAGTGCAGCTTTCTTTTCATGTGCAAACTGCATTAAATGAGGCATTTAATTCAACAAATCCATAGTTCTGATCCACCAGAAATAGAGACTGGGTTAGTTCAATTTGTAACAAACGATCTCCATATGATCAAAGTCCTGAGAGCTGATTCCAACATACTGCTTAAATTAGTCTAACACCGAAGTGTTTGGCTCTGGGACAATATTTGGAATGTCTTACCAGAAGAAAAATTCCTCTGCACACATGGTTCCAATATCTGGGAATGCCAACCTTGTTTTTTAATGGGCTGACAGGGAGCCTCCGTGCTAACTTTCTGACTCCAAAAAGTTCTTGTGCTGTCACCCACAAACCAGCTTGGATAATTTTTCCTTGGCTTCCTTATTAAAGCCTGAATGAAGGGATTGTGTGGCTTTCTTAATGTCACTTGGTCTGCTTGCCATAAATTCAAGCACTCATGATGAAAGCTCCACTTATATTTCACTGGGAAATAGAATCAAGGAGAATGCACCCTCGTTCACGATAAATAACTAAAGTTGAGTTATTAAGTGTATTTCATATACTGGTGCCTTATTACATCAGCAGTTTAGATAATGGCTTCTTAAAAATACTTCTCTACTGAAAGCTATGAAGAGTGGGTTGCATATAGGCATCCCTATGCATGAAAACCAAAACAGTCAGCTAGAGCAATAACTTAGGACTGTATTAACAAATATCAAATATTTACATTTTTACATGCTGCTGTCTGTTTAGATTAAGCAACCATAGCAATAACAGCAGTCAGCAGCGAGTGCCGTATTTGCTTGAGCCCTGCCAGGGAATTCTCAGCTGGGATTGTTTGTTTGCTTTGTGCAATGAAGACTCGAGCTGTTTACATTGTAGCTCCAGTTTTAGAGAGTGCTAATTACGCTCTACTGCTGAACTCCCCTATTTCTCAGAATCTGCTGTCCTGCAAAAATACTTTACATCAGTCTTGGAGAAAGCAATCTGACTCGCAGCAGGCAACAAAGGGTGCCCCAGTGCTTTATAACTGTTTTTTTTTTTTAGTGTGGTAAGCGGCGCTAAATGGCAGTCCATGCCTTTAACTCAGCTTGTTTGCTTTTTTTTTGAATGCAACATTTTCGAAAAGTCCTTGGCTGAATTTCCTCTCACAATTTTTCTGCTTTTTATGGAACTTCATAATGTGAAATTGGCTGATATAATTAAGCTAGAGGGGTGCATACTATCTATGTGTCCATTTACATATATTAAACATGAGTATCATTCTTTACATTTTCCCCCCATTATTATATATGCAGTGTGATGTAATAAATTGACAGTCACCCAGGAACAGACAGAGCTGACAGTAAGTAAATACCCTGTTTAGCATGTTGTTGTTATAACTTTGCTGTTCCTTCCGGGTTAGTTAAAATATATGTTGTTTAGCTATTAGCTTATTTTTAAATCTGTCCTAAGCAATATTTTGTAATGGCCAGAACGGGAGAAGAAGGCAGGATGAAGGATGAAAGGTTGGCACTCAGAAATTCAGCAAACCACTGTTTTCATGGTAACTATCCTGAACAGGTGGCTAAGTAAGCCAATTAAACAGACTTTAAGAACAAATTATGATAGTAATCCATTGTCTGGGATCACTGAAATGCATTGTGTGGAATCTGTTCCCCAGAGCCGCCTGAATAATGAGAATCTATTTTTGTATAATTTTATTGTTTTCCTATTTTCATTAAATGTTAAAAGGATCTCACACGCCTTTTTTTTTTCCTTAGGGTTGAATGGAGGAGAAAGAAGAGAGTGTTTTTTCCATAATTTTTAAAAAAGGGTGTGTTCTGATTAAAAAAACAAATTACTAACATGTAAGAACATCTTTTCTTTCAAATAAGACAAGAGTTTGCTAATGAAACTTTATAACCACTTTAGGAAAAAGAATTTTTTTAATTATAAGTTGAAAACCTTAAATAACTTCATAGGAATGAATGAACAAAAGTTTAAAGTCATTCTGACAGAAATATTTTGATCAAAAAAGTGCCTGGCAAAGACCAGTAAAGAAAGTGTGAAATATGAGAGGAACAAATTATAGGCCTTTTAATTTCAGCGTAGGGGTCCAGAGCTGTAGGGAATTATCCAGTTCTGGGGAAAGACTAGCTGAGGGTGGGGAGGACAATGCTCCAAGCCGTCTGCTTGAGCTGATTCAGCCCTCTCATCACCAAAGCTTTCATTTCATTGGCATAACTTTAAAGTTAACACAGGTCCTGGCAACTTCTGGGCTCTAACTAGTAGTCTCCAATGCAGAGACCCTGCATGGTCTTGCTCAGTGATACACTGGCATTGATTAAAAAACACGCTGTAGACTGACAAACATCACTCTATATATATTAAGGAGAGGGCAATAGTAAATTTCTGCTTTTTGTTTCTTTTTTTTTTAGATCTGGGACAGAATGATTTCAGGCCATTGTATTGCAACAGCTCTGAGTTGCCACGTAGGGCTGCATTTAAACCACTGACCTAGGAACAAAATAAATTATGTGTAGACTGAGATATGGAGATGGTGATTGACAGAAGAATAGCACTCAGAAATGGTTTTCAAGATATTCTGTATTCATTTAAGTAATGTAACTTTATAGCCAATTTATTCATTTGACAAGTTCCTTTTTAACCATCCTAATTCACCATTTAGCCTAAGATGGCCTTCATTAGTTTATTAAATATTCATTGAAGGAGATTTTAGTATAAAAACAGTTCCAGAAAGGATTACTGCCCAGGGAATCTATTCTTTTAACCTACTTATTCGGCTATCGAGTATTTGTTGAAATGGACTAGTATTTACTTAGTCTCTTAATGAAGTCTAGAAAAGCTTTTCTGCAAAGGGAATATTGTTTTGTCAAAATTAGCTTACTTAAATAGTTTTCAAAGCAGTCTGAGAACAAAGATTTCAAAGCTACATCTCCGGCCTAATATTTACTTTTTACACTGTACAGTAGTTTAGACTTGCCAGAAAAAGTGCACTTGCTTTTTTGCTTTGTTTTGTTTAAATTTTTTTGCTTCTAGTTGTGAGATATATATGTCATTTCTGGGGGTATGGAACTAATTGAGGAATATGTCCTGCTCTTGTTGAGGTGAACAGGGCAGATAAATAAAAACTCCATTGGACATAAATCTCCTCCACTAACATCAAAGAAACAGGATCCTGCTAAGTGTATTTGTATAATGCAGTAATTTATGCAAAAAGCAGCTTTTGTCAGCAATGCAACAAAGCAGCTTTGATAAATGTCCCCTAATTTATTGTCATGTATCTCAAATCAAAGTAAAACATTTACAGCCTGCATACTGAAGGAACCCAGGCCCAGGGTACTTAAAGGGTTTCTCTCCCTTTCCATCTCCCCCCCTTTTTTTAAAAAAAAAAAAAAGCACAAAAAGCTAAGTTGGGCAAAAGGTTAAAAAGGATCTGTTTTGAATGCTAAGTACTTTATACAAATTATGGGAAAAAAATAATAATGAAGCTGCTTAAAGAATGACAGAAAAGCCTGTACAAATTCAGATTAAAAAATCCACTTAGCCTTTCTCTTACGTGTGGTGTTTGACAAACTATAATGTGGATTCTAATTGTGTTTTACAGGGACAATTCCAGTTTCTCAGGTTTTGAAGGAATAAAACGGTGCTGACTGTGGACAAGGGCTGTTTGGAGTCAGTGCTCTCTTCCCATCTTGCCTATGGATTCTTCTGAGCAGCTGTCTTTCATATGCATGGCACCTTTGGAAGTCAGATCAAGTGTGAGTTGTTGGGGGAAACTTTTATTACTGACTTCAGGCAGGAAAATCACACCCTAGAAGAGGAGAAGACCAATAGTGCCACAAACTCCATGCCCACTGAAGGGCTGATGGCACTTCTGTGGTGCAGAAATGTGTTGACTTTTCTTCCTGTTTCTTGGGAGAATTATTAGACCTACTGGTTTGGCATAGTCAAGCAGACTGCTTGGCCTTGCATCATCTTGCATTGCACAAAAATCATATAAAGACCATTTTATAATTAAAGGGTATTGCAAATGGCTACAGCTGATAAGACGCAGTCTGAAATCAGCTTGACATTATAGCTGTTAGTGGCGTTAGCAGTAAGCTGTGGCACTGGTGAACGTGTGGGAGCTGCCATGTCCACAGCCAGCAGTCCAGCCCTGTCCCCCCACCAGGAGGTCTTCCAGGAGCATTTCTCCAGCCAGATGCTCTGCCTCCAGCAGGGTTTGCAGGGCCCTCTCTGCTGAGATTAAAAAAGAAAAATTGCACAAAGGTGCTCCTCACACCTGCAGGGCTGCTGCTGAGGTTGCAGGAGCTAGACGAGGGAAGGCCTGAAATCTGCTTGCTGGAGGGCAACCATCTAATGCCTATCAATCAAATGATAAATTAAAACTACATGGGCTTTTCAGTCACCCACAATGTCTTTCAGTTAAAAAGACCGAAAGTGATATGGCTCCTCCTCAAGCCCCTTTGATATTTACGGGGAGCGATAAATTAAGTTCTGTTTCAGCAGAGATCTAGTGCAGCTCCACATGTTAGTTTGCTTCAGAAGTAGACAGCATTTCTATGTTTTTTACTTAGAAAGCTCTGTTTATAATAAAACAAACATACAGCTTCAGGAGTATAATATCCTTTGAGTGGAGTTGTTTCAAAGTGTTTTACAACCCATCTGGTGGACTAACTCTAACCACTAGGCATATTCTTGGAGAAAATGCCTTATTCACACAGATAGTAGTATGGTTCTGGTATTGCAAACCAGAAGAATGAAACTGCAAAGCCAGGCCTGCTGCACCATAAAACAGAGACACGGAGTTCACTGAGAAAGTGAAAAGGACCAGTTGATAAAAAAAACGAGTTTTATTTCTTTGTATAAATGTTCTGCCTGCTGAGAATGAGTCTGCCTCTCCCAGCACCAGCTTGCCTCTTGAAAGAGCGTGTGCCAAGTGTACTATGGAGCAATTAATTATCATTGTTGTTATTAAGGCACATTAAGATTATAAGTTAATATATAATCATTTAAGTTAACATCATAATTACTAGGTTTATAATTAAGATTTTGTAAAAGTATTCTGCAGCTACAGTCAATGAAATGAGAACTGTTAATTTTAAAATCATCAAAAATATGCTTAGCGAAGCTAATTGTAAGTATTACGAATATACCGCTTGAATCACAGTAAAGGCCAGAGGCCTTTGTCAGGTATAAGGCTCAAGGGATAGTCTCCAGGAACAGGTGGTTTTTTTAAAAAAAAAGACCAAATAAACCCCCCAAACACACGTTAACCCCATGGAAGACCCTGTCATTATCACAGGGTCAAGCAGAATGTGGTACAACAGGGCCAGGACTGAAACAATAGCCCAAGTGGGGATATGATGTATATGTATACATGTATGCATATGTGTATACATATACATGTAGGTATGCATAGTAAATCATGTATGTATACATACATATATGCATATAAACAGACACATCCCCCCATATGTATATGTGCTATATGGACATTATGTGTATATGTGTATATACGTACACATACATATGAATATACAAATATATACATACAGCATATGTAGCTATGTAGCATCTTTACTAAGACTAAGCTATAAAATATAAGCAGCCCGAGCAGCTGGCTGCCTTACTGGGTGCCAGCCTGGCCTGTGCACTGATAGGGAGGGAGCTGTGTACACAGTAGGGTCCAGTGAGAGAGACCAGTGGGTGCTCAGGATGGAGATGTGGCCATACTGGAGGAGCCCACAAACAGAGGACAAAACCATTGTGGTTTGTCCCGAGAGGAATGCTGGTGAGAGAGAGTAAGATTTCTCAAAGGACAGTATCACCAGTGCTGAGATACACAGCCTGTGCTCACTGCATCTTTCAAAACCTCCACTGGACCGACTTGACAATTTGGCCTCCTGACGGAAGCATGCCATGGCTTTCTGCCTGTGGTGTGGACTACTGCCTGTTGCTGGACACTGAAACCCAGTGCTGAGATGCTGGCCTGTGTGCAGCCAGTGGCGGCCAAGCTGCAAGCCTGCAGCATCACTGTGCCCACTGCCTTGTATACAGGAAAGCGGCACATGTCACCCACCCTGCCGGGCACGCCAAAATAAACCCCATGCTTCATGTGATGTAGCACATTTCAGACACTGCTAATTAATCTAACGCGTGAAAAATGATGTAAACCATTGCCTAACAAACTTTATATAAAGAGCAAAAGGTTTTGAGGGATGTTATCTAAGTGCATGCTGATGTTCTGTGGGCAGAAGGAGACTAAATATAGGAAGCAAACCATTAAATAAGATATTTTTTTGTTCAATTTTATAAATAGAAACAGAAATGAGAAGAACATGCTTGGAGATCATGAAAAAAATCCTTGGCCATTTTAACTTATGAACAGTCAGAAAGGGAAGAGGTTGCTCCCCACTGGTTGGTCATGCAGATAACATGGTGGAGGGACCTTGGTGCTGCCAGGGAGCTACCAGCATGGCTGTGCCTTCGCTTCAGGTCCTCATGCGACACAGAACTGGCTACATGAGCACCACCAGCATTACACATGTGGCTTTAAAACACACCATATTCCAATGCTCCCAGGGGCTTGTCACAAGGTGAAGTTTTATCCCCAGGTGTTGAACCTGGGCTGCGAGACCTCAAAGGGCACAAGCCGCATTGGTGAGAGGTTGGCTGAAGCAAGTCGAGGCAAATGTTAAAGCTCACACACCACAGGTGACTTTCCTAACTTCAGCTTCATCGCTCAGCTCTTCTGGTAGCAGCAGGAAACAGAGACATAAGTAGGATGGGTGAACATAAAGAGTAAGATGAGAAAGGTCCCTATGAGAGAGCCAAGAATTGTGGTGTGACTCAGCACCCAATTAATCAGCATCTGACAATTTAGCTGATAGCCTCACACGTTTCATCATCTGTGATGTAAGCTGCTCAGCTCATGCTCTGTGCATGCACACCCAACAGCCTCCAGTGAGCTTTCCAGAGGAGATCTGATGGGACTGTTTGGGTGTAAAATCTGGCCAGGATTCACATAGACTAGTGAGGTCAAAGGAAAGACCTTAAAATTCAATTTAAAATGAAAATTAAATTAGAGTTAGAGAGAATGCTTACATGAAAAAGACAAGTGGTCAGCAGAGCTCTTTAGCAGGTACTTAACATTAAATATACAGTCTCCTACAGATATTGCTGAAAGGCTACTTAGGTGCTAGTGTGCTTCCCTGACGTGAAGTCGGGTGGTGGTCAATGCTTGGGGTTCAGCAGCAAATGAGACTTTCTTGTCAATATATGCTGCCTCTTCCTTCCAATGTACTCTTTTTGTTCTTGCTTGTTACAGGAATGAACTGTTTCCATTTCCAAGCAAGCACCTGATCACTGCACTCCTTTTTGCTCCACCAAGAGCCCCCAGTCATGGCCATATCCTGCCCCAAGGGCTGGAGACGTGTCTGTGTGTGCTCATTGGTGCTTCGTCTTCATGAGGGGGTGATGCTGGTGTGCCATCAGAAGCTTTTATAGTTCGAATTTTGAATGGCAAAAGGGGTCAAACACTGTGATCTCTGGAAAGAAGTCTTCCTTTAATGCAACATTTCCCTAACTTTTTAACTAAGAGAAATCATGAAACCTTTCCCTGTTCTGTGTTTCCTTTTCACACCAATAAAAGCTTTCCAGACCCAGTTCACAAACACTCACATTCTCTTTCTCCTTATTATGCCAAGAAAAATGCAAATTACAATTTTACTTTCCCCATTACTTTCTAACATTTCAGGGAGGCAGGTGTGTTTTGCACAGTTAAACTAGCATCAAATCTTGAAATATAGATCTATATGTTAATCAGATAAGCTGCAGGCTACCTGTTCAGAAGGAAAAACCTACCCAAGGTGTGCTAGTCAGTGGTGGTGTAGGGACACTCGGGTGAGAGGAGGGGCAGCCAGCGCAGTGGGCAGGCAGCTGCCTGCACCCTGCCTGCACCAGCCTCTCTCCAGCCACAGCCATACAGCCTGGCCAGGGCCACTTAAAATAATGTTAGTGCTTTGTATTGACTGGAGCTTGTGATGAAATTTTATCCAAATACTTTTAAAGCAGAGACAGCTGTAAGTAGCTGTTAAATAGACACAAACAAGAGCTCGGTCCAAAATATGCGTGTTCAACATAGTGCTTTATATATAAGTTGTGCTACGAGACCACAAAAATGAAGAAACCAAAACATATTAATTATTTGAAATTGAAACACTCTCTTTTTAAAGGCAGGCACCCTTTTTAGATGTCTTGTTTAAGTGTCACATTGATTTTTTTAAATCTCTGAAGCCCCTTTATCTCAGTGCACTTATTTTATGAGGGTTACATTTTGACACATGGTTTTGGTTTATTATGTAATGCTTCAATAAGTAAATGCAAATTACCAATAATGATCTTTTTAATTTGAAACATAACTTGACCAAAATCAAACTTTTCAAGCAAATATAAATGGAAAGAGGGTTTTTTTTTTAAAGTTTGTCTTATTTCACAAATTAGTTTCAGTGTCTGACACACACATCTCAAAGAAGTACACATTTAATGTGAGTAGGACAAATACCCCCCCCCCCCCCAAATCAACACAACACCACCCCCACCCCCACCCCCCCCAATATCTTGGAATGTGTCATTAAAACCACATGGATTTTAAATTCTTGTTCTTATACAGAAAATTGCATTAACAGATTTTGACCTCGAGACTAAGCCAAGCTACATGTGTTAAAGGCCCAGCATCTCCACTCTGATCCATAGGACTGTTCCTGCATACTGACTAAATAAATGCAGTCTACTGATATAATAGCATCCTGCATATGTCTCATATTAATGGTATTTTCCTAATAGTGATAGCATTAAAAGCCTGCCCACTTTGCTATTGAGTTACCCTGTTTAGGATAATTTGCCCAGAAAGACTATCCTTGAACATGTGAACAAGCATATCATTTTATAATACTTAACTTAAAATATCGAAATCAAAGCAAGCTGGCAGTTTGATTCCAGAACTAGTATTTTTCCATTAAAAAAAAAAAAATTCGTTGTGTTCCTTGAATAATTTATTATCTGAAGTTTTGTTGTATTTTCCACATGGAATTGATGAAGAAAAAAATACTTTTTGTTTTTCTAAAGAAAGTTTGGAAGAGCGAAAATTCACACATGGAAAAAAAATGAGCATCGGGAAACACTCCTCATAGCTAATGGCTATTTGGTATGTCGCCAGAATTCATACGGATCCTTAAAATCAAGTAAATTATGCCCGCAGTGATAGCTCCCTTTTGCTGGAGTCTCACAACAGCCACCAAATGGCAGAGTGAAGCTGAACTGCCAAATTTCATTTTTCACCTCCCAATTCCTTTCAATTAAGTAGATTTGTTTGTTGCAGAAGCGCCTGTACATATTTTATAGTACGGAAGGTAGGATTCAGCTAACCCCCTCCCTCAGGCACACACACAGCTTCATGACTGCACATCACGAGCATCCGGACACATGTGCCCTTGCCCTGGCTGTGCCTGCACACGCGTGGCCCCATCCTGCACACACAGGTACCAGGGAGCCAGGCAGGGTTTTATCTACCTTCTAAAGGTAGGGTTTATCCATACCACTTTGCTGAGTCAAAAAAAAATACATGACAGAGGTGAAAGCAGTCAGACACGTGCATCTTCTTTAAACAGACCACTAAAGGAAAATAGAGAGACTATGAGCTTTCAAAGGAATATAATAAAGAAGCACTACTCTCCTGTTCTGTTCTTGTGACAAGAGATCACACGCTTTAAATACCTTATTGAACTCACAGGTTAAGAAAACTGCCACTCATCATGTAACAGATTAAATAACTAGTGAATTACATACTAGAAAAATTAGGATGGATTACACAAATATCTGTTAAGGCTATGATAAATATTTATAAACAATCTTCCTTGTAGAACATGTCTCTGTCATTCATTTCACTGCAATGAAAAACCTGGAACAATGGAACTAATGACTACATTGTTCCAAAGTTAAGTAGTATATCTAATAAGGAAAATAATCAAATGAGCCAAATGCTTTATGAACACAACAGTGAAGCAATTAAAATAAATGTGATTTTCCAGATCAAAACTTCTGGCTGTTAATTGCTATATGGCACCTATCCTAGTCATATGAGTTTCCCTTGCAGCTGTTTTTATTTCATGATACATTTTGAAATCCCAGGAGCCTAGTCCTGGGATCTGCCATACAGACAGTTAGCCTGAAAACCAGAATACTTATCAAGTGTTTATAATCTGGGTAGATGAACTCTCAAGACAGGCCTTTGAGAACAAGCACTTTCTTGCCGTTTACATTTTGTTTGCAATGTGTTTCCAATGAAGATAATTTATTGATGCACACTTCTAACACTGGAGCATGTGGGTTTGCTGCCATATGCAGGCAAGCTCAGGCAGATGAGGCACAGGGAAGCAAGGAGGTGTCCCCTGCCTCTCCAGCACTTAGGGCTAAAGTCACTACTGCATGTGCTGAACTAACAGACAACATAGTATGTGCTCCGTGATGCAAATAATACAGCATTTCTCTTATGTTCCATGGCCTCCAATGCTCTGCATCTGGCAGTTTCTCTTGAGTTTTATTTTTTTGCAATTTCTGCCATTTATGGGTGTCTGAGTTCAGGAGCAGCGGGGCAGGAGGACAGCAGCCTTTGCAGTGCCAGCGAGTTTATTCAACCCACAACACATCACCCATTGAGCTAAAAGTGCACACTGGAAACCTGGCATATTCCAGCCAGTTTATTTGAAGCTGTATTTTAGTATCTGTGGGTTATTAATGAGATTAAAGAACTCAGTTACAGGGAATGACAACTGTAGTTTGTCCAACATTAAGCAGATATTGGCAACCTTAGGTGCAACTCAGGAGTCAGTGATCTCAGCTATTGAACAAGCTAAAGCCATGAGAAATATGATATTGATTAGACAATGGGTATTGTATTTACCCACATAGTTTTATTAGGTGAGGTTCAATGCAATGTGTTTTTATTTGGGAAACTTAAGGAAGATAATTAAAAATGTTGGAGGGAGAGCCTAGCAGCCTCCATGCTTTTCTTTTTAAAGGCTGCAGATGTCTTGTCTTCTTCCTTTAAAACTGCATGTGCTCCCTCCCTACCTTCCAAAAGATCAAGGGTAATAATAATAACAACAACAATAATACAGTATCCTGGAATTTTTCTACATGCCTCAAGAGAACTTTAATTTTTTCCAGAAACTGTTTTTTGACAACAGCCGCCTCTTTGACTTTTCCTTTCACCCTGCCTGGATTGCCAGCGCTGCTGTGGCTGAATTAAAATCATGCCTTTGAATGTGGGGCCTTTTCTGTAGTAAACACTTCTCTTGCTAACTGAAACCATGTAGAGTTCAGCTATCCTTCACAGTCAGTTTTTCCCTCTGTTCTGTGCTCCCCATACAACTCCTGCTTTCGCCTTCCATTGCCAGGCAGTACGGATGCCAGTCTATTTTTGCTTTTGCGGATAATAGGAGATGGTTAAAACCTGCACTTTAACTCAAGTTAGTCTCAGTTAAAACTGTGGTCCTGGGAAGTGCCAGCTTGCAGGCCCACCTGCATCGCCCATGTGGGTCAAAGTGATTATTACTGTGTGAATTTTGAGCCATGCCTCATGTCCCACAGCACGCCCAAAATGGCTGTGCAATACACAGTGCTTTCCCACCTCCAGGGGATGTGGTTGTGTCAGGATCCCACTTAGCCTTAAAACCAGACTGAAACATCTTCATGGTGAAGGCCAATATGATGCTTCAGTTATTATTCTTTACATCTTTCTGACTTCTGGATCTCAACTGGAAGAGTTCACCCACTGCCAAAGCCACGACATATCAGGAGAAGGAGAGGCAGGC
The DNA here is from genome assembly GCF_034619465.1 of Leptosomus discolor. NCBI lineage: Eukaryota > Metazoa > Chordata > Aves > Leptosomiformes > Leptosomidae > Leptosomus > Leptosomus discolor. The sequence goes on along the minus strand of NC_141398.1, from coordinate 43,478,444 downwards.
ATGTAGCATTGAAAAGCCCGCTAAGCACCGGCTGGAAGTGTGCCGAGGTGAGAACAGATGTGAACCAAGGGGGAAACTGCCCAGGGTTTGATGAATAGGTGAACAAAAAGCCATATCTAGGTTGGATAACACCCCTGAAGAAGGAAAGATATGGCACAGAAGCAGGAGCAGAAACTAAACGGTGTTAGGGAGCAACTTTTCCTACTGTAACCACCACCATTTGAAGAAGTCGTGAGGCTGGCAATGCTCGCCAAGGGCCAGGGTTGCACCAGCCTGAGGTGCAGCTAGACAGCACATTTATCATCAGCCCTTCTGGTAGTGGTTAGAGTTGAGCTACTGTTTGCTTAAAGGCACCGGCAGCTTCTGGAGTCACAGCCATGCAATGAAACCTGCAGCGCCAAGTGTTCACCTTTCAGTAAAGGGGAAGATTCACAGGGGAGGAGAGAAACATAAAGATTTTGCAAGTTAATTTTTAAATGGTTTTATATTGAACAGCGCTCATAAACCAGTAAGTCCCAAATTTATCCAGACGGTAGGAGCTGTAACTTGGGTAACACTTTGTACTTTGCTCTTACCACAAATTATGAGATGGTGTCCAGGTAGCAACTGAGATTCCCTTCTGTTCAGCCCCTGCCTGCTGAAAATGGGTCATGCAGCAATCAGAGGGCAGTTCTGACCCTGCCAGGGATGCCAGGAAGCTCTGCAGACTGCATGAAGCCAGACCAGTGCAAGCAATCAAGAGTATGTCTTCTTGATTCCTCACATCCACAAACATCTCAACCAATCAGTTCAAAGTTCCCTACAGAATATATACCGAATATATACTATTTTGCTCTTTCTCCCATCTATTGCATCCCCTTTCTCTGAGGACTTTTTCTTTTTCTTCTTCTTTTTTTTTTTTTTTTTTAATCCCACAGCACTGTCATGTTTGCCAGCCCCAACATCACGTTCCTCTTTTTCATCAGAAGACTGACTCCTAGCATCTTTCAATTTGGATTTGCTTTTTTTTTTTATGTGAGGCTTTGGCACAAACAATACAACACACAAGACATCTGCCCAGACTCAACACACAGTGAGGCATCTGTCCAGCATGGGGGTGAAATGGGAGCCATATTTTCACTGTCATCTTTGCCCCCGGGAATTTTACGATACTGAGACTATTGTATGCACATTTAGGTGCGATAGCTTAGCATTTCCTCTCCTTCTGTGAGTGACTGCTGCTCTCTTAATGCTCCAGGCTTCTGGCCATGGGGCTTTTAATTCTTTTTCTCCAGTCCAGTCTATCCCTGATGCATCGGTGCTGCTGCCAGCTCTGGTTCCCATTTGTAAGGCAGCTTCTCACAGCTACTGCCGCTCCCTCCACTCTCGAACTCGATGCTTTCAAGCTCCAGGCTTTGCAAGGAGAGGCATGAGGCAGGACATGTGGAGCGCCTGAAGGAGTGGGTGAACAGCTTCTGGACCTGCACTCAGAGCAGCCTCTCCATCTGCACCACGTCACGGGAATACAAAATGGCACCAAGTCGTACTTTCCCTCATTAGACGTGGGCAAACTTAGCTGGAGCAAGTGCAAAAGCTCATCTTTCTTCAGCTGCTTGTAATTCATGCTTGAGCAAGAGCATTATTTGGGGCTTAAGTCAGATTCTTCTAAGTAGGTCACAATTCTTCTAGAGACAAATTCCTGTCTCTGACTTCTCAGAAACATGGATTCTCAGTCTCTCCTGATTTGTGTAACACCTCAGGTGCCCTCTTATCAGATTTATCAGCTCATCGAATGAATCCACAAAACAAACAGTTTCTAAGTTGCTGCCTACGCAGAGTTCAGACTTGGAAAAGTTCCTCTGCCTTGGGTAGCAGCCATTTCTCTGTCTAATTTGCATGGCTGATTTTTCCCATTTTAATGATGCTCCACTGTTAGCCCTCTAGCCAGGTAAAAGGATGTACCCTGCATCTCCTATGATCATTGCGTCAATGAGAGGACAAAAGGCTGCAGAGACAGCCAGGAAATTCCAGTCCACACCGGGTTTGCTGTCTGAAGGAGATGCATTGCAGTCTATGCTATAAAACCGAATTAACTTTAGCGGTATAGGGATCGATTCCCCAAATCATCACAGCGTGTGTTAGACATTAGTCCTATTCTTTTGTGTAGCACTATAAGAGGCTTGGACACATCCAGTGATACAATAAGGGAGATAAAAGAATGAAATGAGATATAGAATAGAGTAGTACAACACAATACAAGGGTGGTGTAGAGCTCTTCACTGAACTGGCAGGATACAGCTTTATGATATTTCTGCAGGATAGTTCTGATAATCTACATCAGCTCACCATCCTGTTGTTGAAAATTGTAGTGATTTGCCTGTTTCAAGCCAAAAGAAAGAAAGAAAGAAAGAGAGAAAGACAAATAGGGAAAGACAGAAGTTTTAGCCCCTTCGATGGAGGGATGAGTCTGACCTTTAAAAATACTAGTGGGAAATACCAACCAAACACTGTGGCTCACAATAGAGGTAGAGACTTGAAGGTAAATATGGTCTTCAGCGACGTTGTCTGGACAGGGGAGACTATCCATAGGGGTGGATAGCTCTCATTAGAAGACAGATGTTTGGACATTTATCTGCATCACAATCCCCAGTGGTCTTTATTACTTGATTGCCACTTTGGCATGCAGTGGTAAAATGCTGGAGCTGGATCACAGCTTATTTCTGTGGTCACCTTTGTATCACTGAAATGAGTTGAAATGTTATTTTACAATGGAATACAGGATGCCCATAGACTTTTGTGTTTTATTTTTGTTTCTATGAAGTTATATTTCACTTCCTCTTCTGGAAACAAACAAAATGTTAAATGTCTAGTTGAATAGACTGTTGGAAAAGCAGAATAGGAGGGTTGAGCACATGAACTTCTGTGAAGCAAATGCCTTTGTTTCCAAATAGTCTAGTGATAGCAAATATTTATTGACATTTTCCTTCTACAAGGGCGTTAACAATTGTAATTTGCTAGTACGTTCATCATAAGTACCTTCAGATTTTGAACAGAACATCTGTTGGTCAAAGATGAAAAAAAACTTGAAAAAAAAAAATCTATTTTTCCAGGGTTATGCATCTAACAGCATCACAAATTATCGCTAGGAAAACATTTCAAAAGCCTGAACTTGCACTTATGGAAAAAGGAACACAGATAGAGGAAACAGATAAATATGCGTTGTGTTAGTAGGCTTTGTTTTCTGAAATGATATATTGTTCCGGAGAAGCAGTTAACAAACAAATTATTGTCTGTGTCCAATACAACCAGATATTTGGTTCCACCGAACAGATGTTGAGGTGAAGCAGATTAAAGCTTAATTCACAATAGGGCTGTACCACAGGAAAGGTGCCCTAAGTTTATCTATTGTTAAATAATATAATTTATCGTCTTAGAGGGCTACAGAGCAATTTCTGTTCCTTTTCTACTTTTTGAACAAAGATTTATAACATAGATAATCCCCAATTTTAGATATTTGCTGCAGGTTATATTTGAAAGAATTTCCCAAAAGACTGATAACCCCTTTTTTTCCCTTAACCACAGTCAAACCAGTGAACTAATATGATGCCTGCTTCAAATAAATGTATTTGCTGCCTCTGTGCATGATAAGTTTTCGTTTAGTCTATGATCAGCTGACAGTATGCAAGTTTGCAGATACCAGTAATTGAATACAGATAACCTTGGTTGTTGACCTATGCAGAGCCATGACTGCCTATTTTCCATTGTTTCTGTTTTTGCTAGTTGACACAAAACTGATGTGGGCTGAATTTATATATTAGCCATCCATTATAGTGGGAATTGCTTATCGTTATGGATGGATATTGCAAGAAGTTTCTATTTATTTAACCTAATAAGATGGCAAAAATGAACCTGATTGGGCCAATTCAGGATCAGATTTAACCCTTAGCAACCTGGTTATTTTTTGCACGGATAGCAGGGCATGAAAAGGACATCTGCCTTTATTTCTAGTTTTTACAAATTGATTTTCTTTCTGATTGGAGGGATTATTTTTCCTAGCAAAGAATGCCATGAAATATTGAGAAACTTCGAAGTTGAGGGTTGCAAAGAAGTCAGGCAGTGCTGGGTACCCAAATCCTCTTGGCTTCTGATAGCAATAGACAGCTGATTCTCTTAGAATTCATTGAGAACCCAGTCTGAAAAGACTATAAGATAGAGTCTGCCAAGAGTTGAAGAGGACAGCGGCAGCATAGTCCTTATGAGAACTGCCTGCTATATACAGCACAGACTTCAAATCACATACCAGAAGCTGCTCTTCTGCAGGTTGCAGCTGTCTCCAACCTCGTGTGCGTTAGAGCCAGGATGAGACTCCTTTGGTTGTTTGCAATGGTTGTGACTAGCCCGGTTTTAATTTCACCCTGGCTGTGATTAGTTGAGCAAATTTCTAGTTACCTATGAACATATTTAGGTCTAGAACAAACATCCATGTTTACAAATACAATGTGAATATTCTAACTTGCTTACACAGAAGGTATGCTACTGCATCCTAGGAATGACTGACCCATTGGCTGTGGAAAGGCAGGAACAAAACAAGAGAGTAATCTTTTTTTTTTCAACTATTAGAA